>NW_020837952.1:28823629-28965034 GCF_003676395.1 Aethalodelphis obliquidens
TGTGTGTGTGTGTGTGTGTGTGTGTGTGTGTGTGTGTGTGTGTGTGTGTGTGTGTGTTTTGTTCCAGTCACATTAGATTTTTCAGAAAATAACCTAGGTTATAATTTTTATGTCTTCTTTATTTTCCATTTCCATTTGGGAATGATAAGAGTGAGTAGTCGAAGGCTCTTACCTGGCACAGAAGGGAAGAAATGTACCCTACCTTCCTTGTGGTTTTTGTTTCTCTTAAACCTACAGCGATGGAGGATTCATCAAGATACAGGTCAATGGGAAAGGACTCAGTTTTACTTTGCAAGCTCTCCTTAGGGCCTGAAGCTGCTGGAGAACTTCTTGAGCACCAAAACATTAGATGGGGAACATGCAGAGAACAAATTCCATTTTGCTTTGATTTTTGTCAGAATTGGGAAATCTATTGGAAAAGGAATTCCCCTGTCCTGTGCTTAATCCTGAGCCCTCTTCTTCTTTCTCTTTGTATCAGCTATTTTAATTTATAATCTAAAAGAAAAAAAACTAAAAACAAAACAGAGCATGTTCTTCTGCACTGGGATAAAAAAATGAGAATGTAACTTTTCTTTTCTTTGTGTCTTGTGACTATTAGTTGGTTTACCAAGTCACTGGCAGTAAAGCGCTTTGCTTTCAAACAGAGCTGGTTCATTTCTCCAGATGTTTGTTCACTCTCTGATAGGTGGAAGGCCCTGGGTAGGAGTTTATGTCTCTATTTCAATTTGAGATTTATGTAAATATTAAAATTCTGAGAGAAGGCAAGACTGCTTTTTATTGTATCCTCTCTGATTTTTAGATTTCTTTCCAAGTTTTGGTCACTGCAGAGACAGTCTTTAAGGTGTTTCTGAATTTTTTGCCTGTGGAACAATATAGAAAATTAAACCGCCCTGATAACCTGACTGTTGTTTGGCTGATAGCTTCTTCTGATTTCCTTGTGTTCTGTTTGCTGAGGTTTCCTTTCTATTAAGAAGCAATAGATCAGATGGTTCTATATGTTTCTATCTCTACGTGTGCAGAGTGTTAGGAAAAAAAAAATAAGCATCTAAACTTCTACTTTCCTTCTTCAAAGGAATTATAATCTAGTTGAGAAATTACGACATATACACCTGGAAAGGTAATTATCTCCCCCTCCCCAATTTTAATTACAGTATAAGGCAATAATGGAAAGATGTCACAAGGTGTAGTCACTAGATATTGCCCAATAAATTGTAGTGGTTCTCACAGTTCAGAAGTGAGGATTATTTTATTTCTTTCATTGCCGTCATTTTATTCATGTTGACACTGAGATCAGTGGTACTGAATTAATTTCCTTCAGTCTGTACTTTGAGAGTCATTTTCACCAGCTGGTATTTCTGATAGGGAAACAGATTTTGGTTACATTTTTGGGGAAAAAATGAGCCTCTGTCATTATTTTGAAGTAGTGCCGATGATGAGTGTTGAAATGTGGACTTTGCTGACTCTCATTTACTGGGGATTCCTTGATTAGAATATTGCTTGCTACATCTCTTCTTTTTGTCTCCAGCAGTGACTTATTCCATCACATTTGAATAAGATGTCTCAGGCCCCTTAGAACTCTTCCTGAGAGATTTTCCTCTGTCTCTGTGAGGACCTTGGAGAGGGAACAACACCAACTCCAAGGGATCCTGTAGATTTTTTTCTTTCTAAGAACATTTTTACTCTTCAGTTATGCTGTAGTTGATTTATGTCTATAGCATTTAAAAATGAATTCCTCGTGCAGTTTTCTTATCCCAAGCTGGAGAAAATGGAAAGTGCTTCATTTTTTTTTATTTGTCTTTATTGTGCTGTAGAAGACTATATAACGATAGAGTTTGTGTTTAGCTCTGATGCTGTTCTGTTTGCCCAGTGACCTTCATCTGGCTGTTTCTTTCTAACACGTTATGTCTTGGTTGGATGGTGGGTTTGTACATTTTAATGATTATACCCAATGAAAACCGGTAAAAATGTGTTTCCTTTTCATATTTTCACTATCTACCAGGCGAAGCAGTTTTTATCATTTTCTGTATTCCTGTGTTTTTTCCTCCCAGAGTTAATTTTAGGTGGTCTGAGTTGGATGGGACGGCTGACGGGTATTATTTATGAAATGTCATTGGACTTATTTTCTGCACTGAATTTCCACTTTATGTGTAATACCTTTTTTTGCTACTTAACTGTTTCTGAATTGGAAAGGAGATACTATTAAGGAATTGTTTATAATGATGTTTAGACTTTCATCTAAAAGGGTTCGAATAATACAGAATCCATCTGTAAATGTAAATGAATTTATATTTTTCCCTGTAGTGTTAGGATTTGCTAAACCTTCCGAGACTGCTCTTTGCTAGATTTGCTTCTTAAGGTCTTTATCTTTTACAGTTATCTTTGAGCTAATTTATTTTATCATATCGGTACAGGTTTGTGTGTATATAATTCTCTTAGCTGATTAAAAACAGGCATTGAACATTACATGTCCTTAGAGGAACAGTGGGCTGAACTTGTCTTTCCTCGCTCCCTTCTGATAAAGTGTGTTTCCTTTTTTAAGAGAGTTAAATGTGCTTTCCCAAAATGGCATTTTGGAGTGAGATAGGAATAGACGAGCCAGTGTCCCAGTAGTGTTCCAGTGATTTCTATACAAAAAGTCTGTCATGGGTTTCCTTAAAAAAAGAAAAAAAGTCACGTCTGCTTCTGTATTTCAAATATGAGTTGATAAAAAAAAACAACCTTCTATTATTATATTATTATGTAACATTTTAGAAACATCTTTTGGGTAAAGTGCTTTTTATTTTGGGAAAGAATAGTTTATAGAAATATTATTCTGGTACAGAGATGACAGGACAGGACTTCTTCTGACCCTTTATATAGATATTTGGAATAAGGAAAATAAGTATTTTCCCACGAATTCAATGGAAATATTCAACATTCTTACATCATCGCAGGTACCTGTAGCTACCAGCAAACTTGAGGTTAGATGGCATATATTTATTGAGGACGCAGTTCTCGGGGTTACGGGGTTTGTTTTTAATAGCAACGTTTGGTAGTCTGGGAACTGCAGGAATGTGCGTAGCGGGGTTGCCAGGGTGCGGGATTGGCAATGCTGGGATTGTAAATATATACCCTTTCCCCTTTGCAGTCTACCCACACCCCTCCCACCAGTAGGTCCCCTTCTTACGTGCTCCTTTGTGTCTTGCATACGTCTTTTTACCTTTTTACAGTTTGTTCAATTGCAGTCTCCCTAGTGTGATGAGAAAAAGATTACTAGCTTAGTTTGCTTTCCTTTCCTTCCTCACATCTCTCCCAGAGCCTTTTCATGTTCAAGAACTAAAGTCTCCATCTTTTCCAGCTGGCACTGTAGGGACTCTGGAAAATGTATGTTATAATTATGTCCTTAACATCTCACACTGCACTAACCGTGAGCACTTAACTGCTGTTGGGTTCTTGGCCTATTCTGTGTCTCCTTTGCTTAGAATTCTGAAGTTCTAGACCCCTGCAGCTTTTCCCTCTCTTCCCTTTCAGAGCCAAGGAGCTCTGAATTAACGTTTAAAGGAAAGCCTGTTTCCTATTTCTGTCTGTCACCGGATGTTCCCAACTCACTGAGGGATGCTCCTTTCAGGTGATAAAGCGTTTCCTTGTGCCAAATGGCTTCCTAAAAATCTCTAGGTTCATTCCTTTTGTCTTTTTGAAACCAGCCACTGAAACATGGGATAAACGAAGTTAAGCGTTTTTTTGTTTTGTTTTTAATCTTCCGAATGGCAGGTGTAGGAAGTAGGGTTTTCCCAAATGATCAAGAGCATCCAGAGCAGTCTGGGGAGAAGAATTGCCTCCTTCAGGCTCTAAATATGCATCTGCTGAACTCCAGAAGCTGTTAATAAAGAGGGAAGATCCAGTAGGCTTACGTATACTGTTATGGTCAAGAAACATTTGAAATAAGAAATAAACAAACACATGTGGACTCTATACATAAATATTACTATGGTATATTAATGGCATTAGCAACAGGAGCAATGAACAGATTCGTTAAACAAAGTTTGTCTTTCCATCTAATATGAACAGTATTGACTTGAAGTGCAATGCCGTACCTGATTCAAAATTATGTAGAAATATTGGCTGGGTTAGTCTCTCTCTAAGATATGCAAAGAACTCTGGTTCTTGATCGCCTCTGAAGAAACAGCAGTGATGAAAGAAGCCAGGGGATCTAAAGAAATTTGTGCTGTTAATACTATAGAAAGAATTCTGACTGATGGGCCTTTGATTCATCTTCCCTTCTTTGAGTGTAACCTTGAGTCTTTTGTGAGATCATGATAGGGATGCGTAAGAGTTTGTGATAGATTATGCTTTCCATTTGCTTTCTATGTTGCATTGTATTTGCTTTTCCCATTTAACCTGTGGAGTAGGCAAGGCAAGTATTATTAATATTATCCTTTATTTTACAGAGGAGGAAACTGCTCAGAAAAATGAGTGACCTACCCAAGGTCATGCTGTCAGGGCCAGAGTACTGTGCTTATTGATGTTGAGCCCAAGACTTTGTGACATTTGTGGCGGGATGGGTTGGGCTGGTAGCAGTTAGTTTTCTCTCTGGCTGTAGTTTCCTGTTCCTGTTTGAAAGATTCAAGATTTGAAATTTCTCTAATATTAGTAGCTCGTTTTGCTTTGGTTTGGAATTGTCATTTGATAACACCTGATTTTTCCCCCTCTCATGGGTCCTCTTTAGAAGAAGGGGATGCTGTGTGACTACAGGTAGGTAGTTCTGTTTCCTTTTTCTCTTGCATTTTTCCCCCTCTTTCTTGAACCTTCCTTCTTAAGACATTGGAAATTGAAAAAGAAAGGAGAGAAAAAAAATCTCAACAAGAATAATTTCGGTGACAAAATGATGTGAGTCACTGGGTGTGGCAGTCCTTTGTACAAATATGAGTAAAGTAAGGAAGTGGAAATTAAGTAAATATCATCCTGTCATCATTTGCTTTATGCTTATTTTTTCTCGAGGCTGTCAGGAAGGGTGAGCATATCATTACATACATTCTTGCGTAGAATGTAATTTATCTTCCTCTCCAAATGGTAGGGGCCCGAGAGAGAGATTAGTCTATTCATCCATCTGGCACTCCAGTGAAACACCAGAAATTCTACCTTTCAAATGGCGTTGAAGTTTTAAAGTTTTTTTTTTAATAAAATGATAAAATACTAAAAAAAAAAAAAAGAAGAAGAAGAAGGGGATGCTGACTTTGCTGAGGAGAAGTAAATTACTGGACCAGGTTCAGTGTATTTGAAAAAGTTCCTTCTTTTCTTTCCCTCCCTGCCTTTCTTCCTTCTTTCCTTCTTTAGACAGACAAGTCAGGAGAGGAATATTATCTTTGATTTTCTAAAGATACAGAGTGCTTGCCATGTAGTATATGTACAATTCATCTTTAAATTATGATAAATTAAAATGTGCTGAGTATCTGAATCAGACCACAAAGCATGGTCTATTTTTTGTCAAGTGAAATTAGTGTATGTCGTGCAGTCCTTATAATCCCTTTGTGATTTCTGCAAGTGTGCTGTATGTTTACCTTTCATTTAGCAGGGCGCCTTTTGACTGATAGATACACACGTACATAAATTCACACAACCATTTCACTGTTTAGTTACAGGATAGCTGTATGGGTTAATAATTCTGAATAGTTTCCACGATGTCCTCATTACTTGGTATTTACACAAATCTGACTAATGGTATGTAAAGGATAAAATAATATTTTCTTTTTTAGGATACCCTCTCTTTCACCTTCTAGGTCTTGGGTTCTTAAGCTCTCAAAATAATATTTAACATTTGTAAAGGACTTTGTATTTTGTGTAGTTCTTTCATTTACATGTCTCACTAATCTTTATCCCAGGATAATAAAGTGATTGACTCAGTCGTTTTGTTTTTTTTTTAATTAAAACACAGCTTCAGTTCTAAATTTAGGCCCATATTTACTTTGAAGATAATAACATCTAAGAAGCATTATTTAATTAATGGTGATGGAGTTTTCCAATGAAATGATACAAATTCAATTTATCCTTAATATTTTAGATGCAGAGGAACATGCTTTCATTCTAAATGACTAAATTAGTATTACTGCCTCAAATGACACTTGATTTCCCTTTAAACGTATTCATTGTAATAAGAAATTAACGCATGAGGATTTGAATTTTTACACGCCTTCTTCCTGCTCCCCTTAGAAATGACTTAGGAGTTAGTAATATGTCTGTCGGGGTGGGCATGGGAGGTTTTCAAGTTGGAACACTGGAGCTCATTAGCATCTTCCAAACCCCAATGCTGTTTTGTTTCAGATAGATTTATTACACTGTCTTTCTCCCCAATTCACTGCAGTGTGTGAAGGCTCAATGGGAACAAACAAAAGCGATATGTAACCCCTGAACCAATTAGCATCGCTTACGATGTTCTTAATAGGCTTAGCTACTGTATATGAGACTTGGGAGAATGACTTGACTTTTATGCTTGCTTGATCTCTCGGGGAGGTTTTTCAGTGTCAGCTGCTTTGTAGCCACAATGTAAATTTCACGTGTTTGATTTCCAGCTTTCTGATAGAAAACCTTCTTTACAATTTGATGGCTCCAGGGTGCCATAGTCACTCACTTGCAGCTGTTCACTTATTTGCACAGGGTCTGTTGATGCGTGAGAAGAAGGCACATGTGACTTGGTCCTGGGGCAACTGTCTGCCCTCGGCCGGCGTGTGGGACAGGGCACAGCCCTGCAATTTGTTCGGCTAGTGCCGACGCCTGGGGTGCACGCCTTCTTTCTAGCGCCTCCCTTTAGCCTTTGTCCTCTCGCTTTGGTTCCCCTTTTGTTCCCTAAAGGTATAAATGATTCACGTTTCCCCTCTTCCACTACATCTATCCACTGACACACAAAAAGGGGAAATAAATTGAGGTATATCGTTAGTGACATTTCAGGAACAGGCCAAGCCCTGCCTTGCCTACCTAGAGAATGTTGATTCCACAGACAAATGGAGGACTGACTGTACCTCCTGTGAACTCAGCTGTTTTACATTTTAAGTAAAAGCGTCTACAGTTTTATTTTGTGTTATGTCAAAAGAGTTACTTGTATTCCTACTTTATATAAAGGATTCTATTATGAACATAGGAAAATGATCCTTCAATTACCGTAATATATGATATTCCAATTTGAGAAGGTGAATCTAACCACCTCTTGACAGTATATTTGTTACAAGATTAGAGTTGGAAGACAGACTTGCCTTAGTTACTGACTGGTTGACTTTAGCCACACTACTTAACTACTCTTAAGTTTTAGTTTCTCCATCTGCCAAAAAAAACAAAAACAAAAAACAGTAATCATGGGATTCTCGTGAATATTCGTATAAAGCTACTGTTAAGTCTCTGCCCTGTAGTAAGCATGCCAGAGAAGGTAGCAATAATGCCAATAGAAATCTTTTGGAAAAATAAAAGGAGCCTAGGATCCTAAGAAATGTAAGGCAACTTGGAATAGTTCATTAATGAATCTCTAGAAATGGAAGAAGTTGAGAAAATTATATGGTAAGGCAGCCTGTTCATTCCACAAATTCTCTCTACAACTCACCCACATCTTCATATCCTGGTCCCGTATTCAGCCTAGTGTTTGTATCTGTAAGGTCGAGATTGGGTTGCCTTACATGAATGTTGGCTTCCGCAGGTTTATAGCTGGGGAGCATGATTCAATAATTTCCCCTGCTTTCTCCTCTTATGTTGTATCCGTAGATACAGCGATTTTGTCCTTTCAGAGGTAATAAGATGTGCTAGAATACCAGAGTGTTCTGAGCACCAGAGCAGTGCCAGCCACACAGAAGACACCGAGTGTGTGTATCTGAGATGAGTATGAGAGGCCTCCTATGAGCCTTTTAAGTTGTTGGATTTTAATAAGATAGTACGGAGAGGGTGGTTGTTGGAAGGAGAGGGTGTCTGTAGCCAAGGTGACCTGGCCAGATTCTTTGCCAGTATTTTCTTGAAAGCACTGAGCATTAGAGAGGGGTAATGCTTACTAAATAGAGCTGGTTACTAAGGTATCTGGAAACAAGGCTGAAGAATGATTTTATTTGCTATTCAAAAAAAGGACTTTTATAATAGACCGATACCAGCTGAAGGGGCTGGTGGTAAATTGAACTCTTTGGCTTCTGGTTTTACTAGTGAAAAAACTTCAGGGAAAGCTAGTGGGATTTATTTTAATACATATAACGACCACTTATTTCCAGTCCTTTCCATATATTTTAACTTACTCAACGGCCTCCTTTATCTTTTGGTGAAAAAATTGATAAAATCAACTTCAGCCTCTTCTAGCAATTTAAGTAGTTGGTCTAAGAATAACTTTGTTGGGGTGGTTAGGGGAAAAAAACGTATTCTGCAGAGCACATTTAATAAAGTTGTACTAAATGACAGATGTGTTCAATTTAATGTGTCTTTCTGAAGTTAGGCATAATTCTATATATACTAAAAAACAGTATTTTAAGAAGTGATATTTGTAATCTATGTAACCACTGGAGAATAGACTTTAAAATAGTAGCTGGCAAAACATCAAGGTCCTAGTGTATAGCACAGGGAACTATATTCAATATCCTGTGATACATCATGATGGAAAATAATATTAAAAATGCATATATATACTTATGTTTGTATAACTGAACCACTTTGCTATACAGCAGAAATTCACACAACATTGTAAATCAACTATACTTCAATTAAAAAAAAGCAGGTGGCAAAGAATTGTAGAAGAGTAGTATACATTTATTTGATAAGGCAAACTTAATTTTGTGAGGGAAAAGTGGCAAATCTATTTGTGTTTAATTTTGAGTATACATTAGATGCATGGTTTAGCTTTCATTCTTTATCTTTCTTTACTAGGGCCATGTTAATGTAGTATATTTGAATAATACAGTATTATTTGAAAAATACGGCGATTTTATGACTTAGAGCCAAGGTGATGGGGTGTGCAGGGGTTAACCGAAATCTCACAGCAGTCCAGAGCCATTTCACGTCCCGGGTAATCATTGTGTTCTCTTGGTGTATGGCACAGTGGGGTAATGAAGTCCAGGTCTGGGTTTAGAGCCTGTGCTTCTTAGTAGCCCTGTGACCCTGAGGAATATGATTAACCTCTGAGAACCTCAGTATACTTATTTGTTAACTGTTCATCATAGTACCTGGCACAAAGACATCACTGGGGAAAAAAAAGTTCCTTCTATTTCTACTGTATTAGATAGTGTATTTGAAAGTACTCAGTATTTAGCATCTAGCCTAACAGATGTAGATACACAGATGTACATTGAATTCATTTAGTGTCTTACCTTTCCCTGTCATCACTGCCCTCACACACCCTTAATACAGCTAAATACCTATATTAACCAAGAATATGCATTCCACTAGATTGTCAGAGATTTTGTTACCAGAAATAGAAAAGCAGCTTTGGAGTCACGGGAGGACTCCTGCCCTGCAGTCCTCTCTTCTGCTCTGTACTTGGGGTGTCCCTGGCTGACCTCAGGATCATTCCTGTATCTACTGAGGATATGGCTACATCTGGGGGTGCCCCATTGTTCAAAGGCATGCTAAGCCCAGAAAGGCCACCCAGGATCAGTTTCAGCATTTTCTTCAGAGACCTTATCTGAGTTTGTAAGTATCATCCTCATCATCCTCTTTGGTGAAACCTTGGTTGAAACTTCTGCCCAAGCCCCTTTCTTTCTAGGCTATGTCCGTTAAGAAGCAATGTGGCCTAAAAATCCAGAGCAAGTTAACTTGGGAGCCTGGGAGGTAAGTGCAGGTTCTGCAGCTTGCCAGCTACTAGTTATGACCTTGGGTAGGTTACTCCTCTAAGCCTCAGTTTCCACACCTGTAAAATGGGGATATAGGGCTTCTGTGGTGGCGCAGTGGTTGAGAGTCCGCCTGCCGATGCAGGGCACACGGGTTTGTGACCCGGGTGGGAAGATCCCACATGCCGTGGAGTGGCTGGGGCCATGAGCCATGGCCGCTGAGCCTGCGCGTCCGGAGCCTGTGCTCCGCAATGGGAGAGGCCACAGCAGTGAGAGGCCCGCATACCGCAAAAAAAAAAAAAAAAGGGGATATAAAAGTTTCTGCTTCACAGTTCTGTGAAATTCTATTTGAATCATCATCTGGTTAGCTATAATCAGATCACAATAAAAGTTAGCTTTAATAATAAAAAATTATTATTTAAGATATGTCTGTGTAATAGGAGGCTACATGTTGGTTCATGCTGTGATTTAGATCAAAAGAGTATCTGAAACAATCGATTTAGTTGCCTTTCAAACTCAAACTGTTTACACTATACTGTTCATATATTATATTGTTTATTATCTTCCCTGCTTTGTTTTCTGCAATACTGATTGCTGTTTTTCATAACATTAGAGATGTTCTGCAAGTGATTATGGAGTTTTTATTTTTACCATTGGAAAATAATTTGATGAAATATTACTTCCTGTAAAGCCTAGGTGCTGCTGTGAGGTTATGTGTTGCTAATTATAATTTCAATAAAAGGGGTGGAGGCTGTCTTCTCATTCGTTGTTCTATTCACGAAGGCAGTCCTTATACTTCTGTAGCATAAGGAAGGAGACAGTCACTCTTATGGACTTCAGAGAAATAGGCCTCCTTAACTGGATAGGTTAACCATCCTAACCGACCTCCTTAATAGGTTGTTAAAGTGAATAGGCTGGCCGAATTTCTCGTAGAAATCACCATGCGGTAGGCTGATACGTGGTTGTTTCAGCATCACTAGCTGTTTTCTTCAAGTGCCATCATATATGTTGGTTGCTGTGTGAAATAAGGTCTATGGAGACAAAAAAAAAAAAAGTCATGTCAGAAACGTACGTGAAAACATACCTCAGTACCTTTGTTGTCCACTTCTGTGCATTGGACGGTCAATCCACTTTCTAAAATAATAGGCTGTAGTTCATCAGCCTTTGAAGTATCTGACCATGGCTTGCTGGCTTATTCATATATTTAGTACATGTTTTTGAAGGGTTTTACATAGACAGAACCAGGACAATATTAAGTCATTTTAGGCTCGGTGGGAAGATTGGATCATGTGATTTATATGAAATGCTATGACACTTACAGTTCCTAGGTACTGTGGCTATCTCTAAATTTTTGTTTGCAAAGCATTTTTTTCGAGAGTAATCCTTCTTCATATAACCGATCTAATTTTTATTATTAAAAGATGTAAAGGTTTTCTCCTTAGAGAAATTGTGACTAATGAACAGCTAGAGGTAAAGAAAATATACATTTGAAACAAATCCAAGCAATGATGATATTTGCAGGCAAAATTTTGTTTTCAAGAGCAATGATCTCTGGTTGAGGCACTCAGAAAAGCCCACATTGCATTCGTAACTCCAGCAAAAAATATCATTCCTCCCTGATATAAAACATGAGGTCACTCCCTTCTGTCAGCCTGTGCATCAGTCTAGCTGAAATTCGAGCTTATAAAATATTTCCATGGGAGAATTACTACCAGGTAATTAACTTATCTGCAGTAGCTATCTGTAATTTTGAAACTTACCTAGACCTACTACACTCTTGATAACACTGATGAGAAATACACTCAGTGGTGAAAAATGAACTCAGTCCTGCAAACCAGAGTGCAGATTGGTACAGGCTGATGATGCAAAGCCTGCCTTGTTCGGGAATCACTTGGGTCCCCCTTCCAGGGTGCCTATTGCAGGAAGAGAGGCTGTGTCCTGCTGTTTCCCAGAGGTGAGAAGTGAATTTAATATACTAAGAGGCATTTCCTAGGGAATACATGCAGAGGTAGAATGGAAATATGGTCTCTTATTTGCTACTATGGCCACATGTCTTTTAAATTTTTGGAAGCGGGGGGCTGTATTAGTTTCTGAGGGCTGCCATAACACAGTACCAGAAGCTGGGTAAGACAGGAAAAAGACACCTAGTTCTAGAAGACTGAAATCAGGCTGTCAGCAGGGTTGGTTTCTTCTGCGGGCCATGAGGGAAGGATCTGTTCCATGCCTCTCTCCTAGCTTCCAGTGATTTGCTGGTTTGCTGGCAATGTCTGGCATTCCTTGGCTTGTAGAAACATTCCTCTGATCTCTGTCTTCATCTTCACATGGCATTCTGTGTGTGTGTGTCTGTGTCCTGATTTTCTTTTTGTATAAGAACACCAGTCATATTGGATTAGGGCCTACCCGAATGACTTCATTCGGGTTGAACTTGATTACCCCTGTAAAGACCCTATCTATCTTCAGACTGGGTTGCATTCTGAGGCACCAGGGGTTTGAACTCCCCCATATCTTTTGTGGAAGAAAACAGCCCAACCCATAACAGGGGTCTTGATGGTGAAGCCCTCAGTGTTACTTCCTGGGGCATTGTATCACCGAGGAGCGTGGAGGAGCATCATGGCGAAGCTTTAACCAGCACACGTACCTGCAGTCAGGCTTGTCTTATGGTCAAGAGTCTCAGGTCAAGTCAAGTTCTCTGGCCTTTTATGAGACACACATAGGAATAAGTAATAACATAGTAACGATAAAGCAAATAAATATAAACAAATAAAAATATAATCTATGTTTGTAGGTATGAAGCAGAGAGGTTAAGAATTTAACGTGGCAACTACTAGCTGTGTGTGATCGCAGGCAAGCAGTTAACTTCTTGAGCATCAATTTCTTCATCTGTAAACCAAAGGTAGTAATAGTATCTTCCTCACTGTGGATTGCTTGCGGATCAAATCAGATAATACTCTTAAACTCTAGGCACAGTGCCTGGCCTGTAGTATGAGCACACTAAAGGGCAGTCCATAAGAAGGCAAACAAAAAGACCCACGGCCCCTGAGGATGCTGGGAAACAGGCATTTCCCTGAGTGGAAGGAAACATCTGGCTTTTTACCTCGCAGCGCTGCTCACCTGCGTCTACTACAACTCCGACTCTGCCACGGTCTCTGTTCTCTTCAACTGTGTGTCTGGGCGCTTGATCTTAGCACTTGGCACCCAGCTGGACAGCAGGCTTCCTTCTTCTCTTTCAAGTTGTTTTCTTTGTTGTGTTTTCAGAGCTCATATTTTTGTCATTAAAGCAGATTATTGGAGGAAAAGGGGAAAAAAGTATAAACGTCAGAATTCACTTAAGCTCTTAAAATAGTCAAAACTAGTTAACACTCCCCTCCCCCAAATTTTAGAGTTCCTACACTTGAGAACTTGGAAATGTATGATTCTCACTGATGAAATAATAAAGATGTCATGTCCACACTTTTTGCAGGGGTAAGGAGAAAACAGGGTTTGTCCTTGTTGAATTTTGATTGGTGGAGTCAAATCATATACAAACACATTTTTCCTGTTAGCATTTACTGGGAAATATGGAATGTGTTTGTGTGTAGTTTAGAGCTGTCCCAGTTGGTTGTAGATCATTTTTAAACAACAAAGAGGGGGTTAAATCATAAACACACATTGGCATGCTTAGAAAGCAAGTGCATGGAAGTGCTGGGTACCAGGCTATATTCTTGTAAACTTTGTGTATTTTTGTATCGCTGTATTTATTTTTAAACCTTTTAAAGGGGAAGCAAGGGTTTTGACAACTTTCAAAATATTTGACCATCATTTTTAAGAATCTCTTATATGCAAGGCTCTATGTGCAGGGCGGGGATGAGGACAGCTTCCAATGTAATAAGGGACATAAGGCAGTAGGCTGAAGGCACTTGAAGGAGAAGAACTTATTCCCAAGTGGGGAATTCAAAGAAACTTTTAAAGTTTTTCTCCTTGAAGGATGAAACTGATTTTGACGAAGACAATAGGATGAAAAGGAGGGAATTCCAAGTAAAGTGCATGACGTACAGAAAAGTGAATTGCTTGGTTTGATGAATAAACGTTAGAGATAATGTTGGAAAGGCAGAATGAGAATGGATTATGGAAGCTTAGAGTGGCAGGCAAGTGGGTTAGACCTTGTGGTAAGGAAATAAGGAGCAACCTCTTTAAGGAGGCCCTGCAGTAGGAAGGCTAGTCTGACAGTGTAGAGAAGATGGTCTGGTGATGCGGAAAGCCTTTAAGGAGCTTCTGTAGTATTCCTGGCTTATAGCCATGAGGGCCTGAATGTTGTTAATGGAAGCTGGAATGTAGAGAGAATGGCAAGGTGTGAAATACTGTAGAAGTATTATCAGCAGGACTTGATGCAGGTTAGAATATGAGACAGAGTCAAAGGTAGCCCCAGTGTTTTGATCCAGGGTGTCTGGAAGACTGGGTACCATTAGCAAATGTCAGGAATATAGGAAAAAGATGTTAAATTTTGGATATGTTGAGTTTGAGTGGTCATGATGACATCATGACATCCAGATGCATACACCTAACAGGTTGGAATTAGAAGTATGAAAGAAACTCTTTTGGTGGAAAAAATATTGGACTCATTCTCATTGACAAGATAAGACTGTTGAGTTCTGTGGGGTGGTAAATCGAAGAAAACAATATAGTTAAAAGCTTTCTGGTTTAAAGGAGGAAGTGGAAACAGAAGAGAAGAGAAAATGAGCTTCTGAAAGCAGAAAGAGGAGTACAGCTTCACAGAATAGTAGAGGAGAGGCTTTTAAAACAAATATAGTATACAATAGCATTAAATGTTTTTGTGAGTTTAAGGAGGTTGACCACCTTTTAGAAAACAGTTTTGGCCCAGATGAGGGGGGTCCAAGTCGAAGTATATGGAGTTAAGGAGTCTGTAAATGTTAAAAAAAAAAAAACTGCTTATACTGACTTTTTTTCCCTAAAATTTGCAGGAATTTCTTTGGTTGAAAAATCAACCCCTTTCAGTTCAAAACAGAGCCTTAATACATAGGACTGATTGAGATGTTGTTTGAAGCAAACAGGAATGTGAAGGTAGATCTTCAAATTCTAAATAATTAATAGAAATATTCTAAGAGACAAATGTGCTGCCTCACTCAACATACAATTTTTAAACTTATGAAATATCATGTAAGGAGGTGATTGTGTTCATTGCCAAATGATTTTTCTTTTTATAAAAGGATTCACCCAGGGTTCCTTTAATTAGGTATTTTACCCAGTTCACTTAAGTGTTAGTTTCCAGACCATTAACTCCTTGACAGAAGACTGGAGGGGCAGAGAAGCTTAAACTGGAGTGTTAGGAACAAGCCTCTAAATTGTATTATTCATATGGAGCAAAACAGAGGGATAACTAGTTCCTTTTGGCTCAGTGTCGATTGGTGGGAAAATCTTTCCTTTTCGTATCACATGTGAGTGCTACCTCTATGAGATAAAGTAGATATAGTTCAGTCTCAGTTTCATCTGTGACATACGCACCAAATGTAGGCTTAGATGTGCCAGAAGGGTAATGTGAGGCAAAGCCTATTTCTGTGACTCCATGTAAATAACATTCCATAAATGTGTTCTTGGACCTTAGAGCAATAATATATGACTTCTGAACGTGTGGCCAAATTGAATGAGGGTACAGAAGCAGCATCATATGAGGCAAAATCCACCTTCCCTGGAATAACTAACAAACAGAAAATACCCAGACTAATTTATTCTAGGAGATCATAAATAGACCAATGACAGAATATTGGTATACTAGGTGTTGGAGTCACCCTAATACATAGATTTATATTGAGATTTAGGCTAGAAAGGAATTGTATGAATTTATGTGAATATATGAGTGAGTAAAACTATTTAAAATATAGATGGATGATTAAAAGCAGAATTATCCAATTTATATGTGTAGCTATCTGAAAGTGAGTAGCCCATTCTTAACTTATAATGGGCTCTAAGAAATGTCAAGTTTTATTTGATAAAGACTTGGATAAAATTTAATTAGATGTAGAAATTGACATCTCTAGAGTCAGTCTTCAAAAAATGGTTTGTGGCTTCTTTTCTGGGGATTAAAAGGCAATAGAAATTATTGATATAAATTGAACTAAAATTTTATTAAAATTCTTGATATCTCAGAGATGATTAACTAAATTACCTAAAACAACATGAACTTTTTTGAAAAGCTTCAGAAAAAGCAGTGGATGGTAATATAAGTAGTGTACATGTATCCTTTAAATTTTTTTTCCAGAATTTTTGATATTATGCTTGCTTGAAAAATAGTTGGCAATATAATTTTATTTCTACATATAGTAAGATAAGTTAATTACAATAAAATGACTTCTATCTGTACATTGCTTTGTAGTGTTAAAAGCTCTTTTATGTTTATAATCTTATTTAATCTCTAAAATTCCTAGATAAGGAAGGAATTATTGCTGTTGGTTTGGAGATATGGAAACTGAACTGGAAGATCAAATACATTAATCATCAAGCATTATACACTCTCATTCCTTTCTTTGTTTACTTATTTATTGCTCAGATACTCACTGATCACCCTCTATGTGCCATGAGGTTCTTTTTAAGTACTGGAGGCAGAGCTTGTACTGAGTCTTTTATCTAGTCCAGTGTTCTTTTCTGCTGCTATTTGCTGCATCTCAAAGGTATTAATAGTTTAATATTATAATTTAAGTAATCCCTTCTTGTCTATTTTGTTCAGATACTGTAACAAACCTTTTTACTAAAAAGAGTTTCTAATTAGTTTTACGTTATAATAGATATATTTTTTTTCTTTTCTGTTAACACTTTTGCATATAGGTGTTCTAGAATCAACTGTTTTTTTCAAATGTAAATTTGTATAAATCAAAAGTTTTGTCCATTACAATATCAAATTTTACTTAAGCTTTTATATAATCTCTCTCTCCATTTGGTATTAGCCACCACTTTCAAGATTTTTTATTCTCTTTAATCCATTACTCACTGATTTATTTTAATGAAAAGTATCTCAATTAACTTTCTGTCCTGAATGAGAGAAAATGATTGACTCTGAAATTATTCATTTATAAACCTGCCAATATTTAGAAATAGTAAATGAAAGCATCCATGGTGAGAAGTAAAGAATATTAACAGCTAGTTATCAGTAATATACAGTGGCATAAGTAATATACATTGGAAGAAAATTCCAAATCTTGTTCAATAGATTTTTCTTGAATGTCTACTCTGTATCATGCTAGGTACTTTATAAGATAAATAAGAAGAAAAAGCCTCAGATCTTTCTTTTAATGTCATTATACCCTAGCTGGGAAGAGATTCATCGTATATTATATAGCTAATACTACAAAGGAGAGTAAAACAAGCGCAGCAAGCTTTTTGACTGCACGGAAGAAGGAATGCTTCAGTCCTCTGGGTGCGGTTTTGGTAGGTTTAAGGAGAAAGTTGCATTGGAACTCGTTTTCAAGGAGGAGATTTTCTGTGGGGGAAATGGACACCTTGAGGTGGTGCCACAGAATGAAAAAAGCACGGAAATAGTGTAAAGATACAGGATGTAAATGGATCTAGAAATAGATTTAAAAATCAGTTTTATTGCTTTTAGACCTTCTCACAAACACTTATTCATTTGCATTGTTTCTTACTTTTTGAACCCATGGTCTCTGGGCATAGATAGGGGCTGCAGGTAGGAGTGGATTCTATGTATGTAATCAGTTGCTCCTTGACAGTTGCCTGGAGCCTAGTGGTTTGGGGGACTGGAATGTGAGAGAGAGTCAGGGATTCATGTCAGGGGTGAGTAATAGACACGAAGTAATCCTTTCTTACAAACATTCTCTGGATTGGTGACTTTGAGAAGAAACATAGGAATCCCATGTCCGGGATGTACAGAATTTTCTTCAGCTGTCTTTTGTATTGGGTAGAAATGTGTGTGAAATGGGTTTGTATAATTTGTATATTATCTAAATTAGGCCAGTCCTTTCCATGTACTTTACCTTAATCTCTCCATTTTGGAGGAGCTGAAACTGAGAATTTATATGCAGAGTCTTTTTCTGAAGAAACTTGGAATGCTTTGGTCGTGTGTAATGATATTTACCTGTGTATACGAAGAGAAAATGTCGCTCATAATCAAAATCTATACCTGTTTAATAAGAGACAAGTGAAGTATAATCAGTCGTTCTTACATACCACTTTCTTTAAAAAAGTAAAAGTGGATGTTTTTTCCCTTTGCTGTGGCCAAAGGAAGCTTATGCTGATTACTGTCAAATGTTAGAAGATTTTGATTTTCCTTAAAGTATCATGGCTAAGATTTTAAATTGTCTTTCATGTAAAAGACGAGGGTACCATGTACATATGAGTTCCACATTACAAGCTGTTTTAGTTTTAAACAACGTAGAAATTAACTATAATTTACACTAATACCAGAACTATTAGGGAAAAAACTCAAACATTTCACACGTAACATATTGATCTCCAAATTGGGTCCATAACATCTTCTTTAAAGCATGGGAAATTTTATATTTTCCAACAAGACTTATATAGAATGGAAGTCAAATGCTTTTCATTCATTTTATGTAGGAAATATTTATTGAGCACCGACTGAGTACTTCTACACATTGTGGTACAGAAAAATCTGCCCTCATGGAAGTTATATTCTAATGAATTAGTGAGGCTTGGTCAATTTCCTTTATATTTCATAAGAATGATTTTTTTTTGTTTTTTGGCCGTGCCATGTGGTATGTGGGATCTTAGTTCCCCTACCAGTGATCAAACCCGTACCCTCTGCAGTGGAAGTGCAGAGTCTTAACCACTGGACCACCAGGGAAAACCAATATTTCATAAGAATGATATTAATTTGGCTGCTTACTATACATATTTCTTAAGCTAATATTATGTGTAAATTATAATCAGTGTTAGAAACAATACAAATAGGAAAAATCAGTGTAAATGGATATGTTATAAGGAATACTCAGGGAAAAAATTATTTAAATTATTATTTTCGAACAAAGGACAGGTCTGAAGTTTCATATGTTTGCAAATTATTTTAGAAACTCAAAATACAGTTTTTTAAATTGCAGTGGTAAGAGCTCGTTTACATTTATCTGAATGAAGGAACCATTTATACAATGATATTAGATCCTTGCTATAGGAAAATTACCGAATGTGGTTTTTTTTTTTACTTTTATTTTTATTTATTTATTTTTGGCTGCATTGGGTCTTCGTTGCTGCGCTCGGGCTTTCTCTAATTGCCGCAAGCGGGGGCTACTCTTCGTTGCGGTGCGCGGGCTTCTCATTGCGGTGGCTTCTCGTTGCGGGGCACGGGCTCTAGGCACACGGGCTTCAGTAGTTGTGGCTCGCGGGCTGTAGAGCGCAGGCTCAGTAGTTGTGGTGCATGGGCTTAGTTGCTCCGCAGCATGTGGGATCTTCCTGGACCTGGGATTGAACCCATGTCCCCTGCAATGGCAGGCAGATTCTTAACCACAGTGCCACCAGGGAAGTTCCACTGAATGTGTTTTGTCGAGGTCTATTTGAAGTTTTCTGTAGCATGCTCTGCTTCCTAAGCTATTTAAACATATCTGAAATGTTAGGAGATTGTTGATGCCTTAATTTTTCTTCCTCAGTGGCTACTATATCTCCCTGAAATGTACTAGAAACAAAATCAGTTATTGTAGTTATCTTAGACTCTCTGTCATTGGATGTTATTTTAGCTGCATCTCTCTCATAGCGATTATATGGAGAAAATTGATTCATAAATCCTTAAGTTCCTTGAGAATTAAAGAGAAACTCCACAGGAGGTGAGGAATTACTTTAAAATAATGGCCAAACTGGAAACCTGCATGTATCACAGCTAGTCTGTTTAATGGAAAATGTCAACAGACTTAACTAATTCTTTTGAATGGAAGGGGCATTTAAAGTGACATCAAATCGATGTGAAATGTAGACAGAACTAAAATCAAGTGGAGTTTTATTAACTTAATCTACTGGATATTTTTCTGTATCATGTGGAATAGCTTTGTCAAAGACAGTTATGATAAAATTTTTGAGGCTGTCCTTTATATGTGATAAAAAGTCATCTCTGGGCTCATTGAAATCAATGAACACATTAGATTATAAATCCTTGACTGGCTTGGTCTGTTTCCCTCCCTCCCTTTTTTGCTTTCTTTTATTCTTCCTTATTTCTTTTATAAATATCTTGTAAGCCTGTAGAAAAATATTGAGAATTAGGTGTTTCTTTTATGCAAGAAATGTGACTGATTTAAGGCATGATTTTTTTATAATTAAGGACAAATTTTAAGAAACAGTGAAATTGCTTATAGCCTCTATCCCTAGAAAAACAGTTCTCATTTTTTATTATTAAATTTAACTGGTACATATAATTTACTTGATTGCAATCGTATTGTATACCCAATTTTATCATTCTGTGGAAATTCAAAATTTAACAGACATATCAGACCAGTACATTCATTTATTCTCTAGCCTCAATGTAATAATATTTACTATTATCTTTTCCTTAAAATGTGTAGGAACTCAGCTACATAGTACTTAGGGCAATATATATATTTTAAAATTTCCTAGCATTTCTGGCAGATGCTATCCAGTTTCTGCTTGAATGCTTATGTGTATGGAGGACTCACTACTTTGTAATAGGCTGATTCCTGGGTATCTTTAATCGTTGTTCTATTTTTATTAAGTCAAAAGATTCTTTCCACTACATTTTCCCTTATTAAGCTTTTCCCTGTGAAGCCACACAGAGGTCAGCTATTCCCTTTGCAAGTGACAGTCTTTCAGATATTTCAAGGCAATGGTCCTATCTGCACTTGAGCTTTTCACTTTCAATTTAAATATTCCATTTCCTTTGTTCAGAAGTTTCTTATTTGGCTTTATTTTTATATCCTTAACCATTCTGGTCACCTTTCTCTTGCCATATTCCATTTAATCAGTACCACATTTAATTAATATGTGGCCCTAGACTGAGCACTATACCATGAAACTACTACTTCCCTTGATCGATCAACTGTGTTTTTGCAGTTTCATAAGTTCTTCTGGCAGCCAGTTTGCACTACTGGGCTTGGCAAAATTTTTTCCTACCAGCCCTACTCTTTCAAGCTATATTTCCTTCTATTATCTTATCTATGTGCAGTTGTGTTTTTAACCATCATTTATTGAACTCCTATGTGCCAGGTATTCTAGTAGGTGCTAGGAGATCATGATGATCCAGATGTAGTACCAACTGTATTTGCTGGTGTCACGGTACACTGATTACACTACCAGAGGGAATGGGGAATGGTGACGATGATGATGACGATGATGATGACGATGGTTGGCAATTACGGCTACTTCCCAGGTGCTGGTACATGTAGCTCTTACAACAATCCTTAAAATACAGGTATTTATTATTATTCCCATTTTACAGATGAAGATGCTACGGTTTATAGAGATAAAGTAACTTGCTGATGGTCAGCTAGTGGTTGGCAGAGCTAGCTTTAGAATCCAGATGATTCGCCTGCCAAATCCCTTGTCTTGACCACTCTTCTGTAACTCCTTGTTTCTGTCTTAGCAGTTTAAGTAAGGGGAAGATTTTGTTTTTCAGCATGAATGCCCAAGGCTTCTTTGAGGAAATTAGCCTTTGAAGGAGATGTTTCTAGCTTAGAAAGTTATCACCAGGTAGAGCTACTAAGATGGGAGAGTACAAAGCATCGAAGGTGGTATCCTGTTTATCTAGTTTGGCTATAATGTGACATACGCATAGGCATGTTGAGGACAATAAGATAGAAAAAAGACTAGAGATCGATTGTTGAGGACCCTTCATGTCAAGCCAAAATAAGTGTGTTTTGTTGGCAAGTAAAAGGAAATTATGGATGGTTTTTGAACAGGTATGTTGCATAGTCATCTCACGCCTTGACGATATAATCTTGATGTAGTATTTAGGGAGGAGTAGAAAGGAAGCATGTAGAAAACAATCAGATGGGAAACAAATTACGGCTATTTCAGTAATCAGACTAAGAGGTAATGAGAGCCAGAATTACCAGTTATTACTGAAAGGAACAGAAAGTAAAGAACAGATACAGAAGACAGGGCATTGCTTGAATTGCTTGATTTTGAAACCAAATCAAATTGGAGTCAGCAAGAACTGAAAATGAAGATGCTGCTCACAGAACTAGTCATATGAGGTTGAGGAATATGAGGAGTATTAAAATGTTGAGTTTGAAGTACTGCTTGAAATCCAGATGGAAAGATCTAATAGGAAATTTGAGAATCAGTGATATGGAAGAAAAGATAGAAGTGGAGATGTTGTTAGTGAAAAAAATTCAATTGAATAAATTTAACGATCCAGTTGGCTTTATTCAATGATTCATGAATTGGTCAGCGTCCCATCTAGAAAGTAGAAAGGTGGTCCTAGGAACTATACAAAATGGAAGGCTTTTAGGGATAGAAGACAGAAGGAGGCTGAAAAAGGAAATTTCTAAGAAAAAGTGGATTGTTTCAGGCAAGGTCACTTTCCTTTGGGGGAAGGGCTGGGGTCTGTCATGCAGATTACTTCACTAGTGCTAATCACTTAATTTCAGATTACCTGGTTATAGGTCCCATTTCTGGGATAGGCTGAAACTATAATTAGATTAGATATTGTCTTGGTTTGTTGACCTGGGGCTCAGCACAAGTGACTCCATTCGGGACCTGTTATTTGTTTCTTTTTTTTAAACATGTAAACCACTTTTAGACGTAAAGGGGTAGATGTGAAACAATGTATGAGGGCATGAAGGAGGGAGGGGACATGACAGGTGCTCCTAAACTTGAGATGACCAATGGGATTTTCTGAGAGTAGTATGTGACAGATAACAGCGTGGCCTTTTTCTTAAGGACTTTGTATGTAATTTCAATTAAAGCTGTTCATTCATGCATTTCCTGATTTTTATGCTTCGTTCCATGAGTGGATCAACCTCAAACACTTCATTACGAGGACCAGATGCTAATTCCATTATCTTTGCCAACGTTTCAGATTTTAGTTTAAATTTAACAACCGGATCCTTGTCTTATTATCATTCCTTTCATCACTTGGCTGAAATTTGTCATGGTTATTTCTCTGAACTCTTAACTTTTGTAACCTGTAAATTCTATCGTCTCTTCTGATTCCATATGCCTAATGTTTCCTTTCTGGTTAGCATCTTGTAGCCCACAGTCCTATGTATGCTTTACCATCAGGTAGGCTGCGTCTACTGATTTCATTGAGGTTGCTGTACATGTAAAGCATTGTAGGATATCTGTATGGCAAAATGTAGCTTGATTTATATTGTTTGGAAATGATTTCTTTGGGATTTCTTGTGTGGTTTTCAAAGTCTTAGAAACCCATGGCCTAACGTGCCTCTGGCAACCAATCAAATTTATACTGATGAGTGAGAAGGTTATTGTATTGAAAAATATTTAAAACCATACTCTTAAATACTATGTTTTTACTTTTCCAGTTTTTAAAGACACAATTAAGAATTCCCTTGAGGCTTGATCCAACCTTACATTTAACATTGGAGAGAAAAATGTAGCTCCTCTGACATTTAGGGTCAGGAATTGAATTCTCTATTATCCTTGAATTTTAAAGGGATCATAACAGTCAATCCCCATTGTGGGAAATCTCTCTTTCAAGTTGTATTGATGTTGGCAAGTGTTCTGCTGAAGATAAATACGTTGTTGCTTAGTCTAGTCCAGGAAGAAGCAGGAGTGAAAGTTTGGAGGCTAAAACATTTAATTCATTGCACAGTGAAGGTGTGACCCAGCAAATTTGAAGAGCCCCATATGCTTCAGAGTGACACGTTGAATCAGACTGAAGGATAATACTGCCCATTCCCAGGAGAGAGGATGGGCTCCATTAGCTTCCATCATACAGGATGATTCTTCTCAGGTGCCTGGGTTGAGGCTGGAGTGAGAGTGGTTTAATTTGAGGAAGTCTTTACCTCCCTTTACTTCCTTAAGGATTCTAATAGACCTATATTAACTTCATCTCTCTTCCCTCTGTAAGCAGATGGTGCTCATCTTTATTTCCATAACTGAGCATAATACTTGATATAGTAGGTATATTGTATATATGAATGAACAAATTTTGTCTAAAAGGAAGTTGGCCCCTTTAAAAAATTTTGTTGAGTTGAATGTGCTGGTTATGCTTTCTCTAATTCTTCATTTTAGAAGTGAACATGGAAATTTTCCATTCTAGTTGCTAAAGTATTTATAAACCTTAAGACATTAAAACGTTAGGACATCAAGAAAACCTAAATCATTCCAGAATGACCAAACATAGTAGCTCAAATTCTTTTAGTGAAATTAAGCTTTACTCGTGAAGAATTTATTTAAAATTGAAAGGCATTTATTTGATGCACATATGCAATCCACATACTCTATTCCCATCACCCTAGAATCAGGGGTTCCTTTAATACTCATTGACTCCTTGAGGGCCACAGTGTTTTTCAGAGTCCATCAGGAAACCTCCAAAAACCTCTTGATTAGATAGTGCCCTGGTGATGGTTTTAAAATGTTGTGACCTCTGAGACCCAGTATGAGTTTGTAGTAAGTTAGAGTGTATGTCCAGGACAATAGACTTTCATCTTCCTGCAAGTGTGTGGAGTGGCTCTGTTACCTCAGGACCACTAAGAATCTGCTGGCTTTACTTCAAATAACATTAGGCTGAGGTTAAGACATGTTATTTTTAACATGATTAAAGAAGACCATTTAGGTGATACAAACTTTATTTAACACTTCATGAAGTGGAAAGTCTCCTTTCATAGAACTGTAAAATGGGGCAGAAAGTTGGTAGCTTTTATATGGGATGAAGAGCAAGAAGCAGGAAAACATAGAAAATATCTGATTGGCTGAGGTCACATAGTCAGGCTAGTTTGGGGTGAGAAGGCCCAGAATTGGCCTGGCATTTGGGGATTGGCTGACTGGATATACCGAATTTCTGGTCAAGCAGAGCATTTACAGGAACACGAAAGCTATCTAAGTTTGGGTTTGCTGACATGGCACCCTGGGCAGGAGTGGCTCCGTCTTGGGCCTAGAAATTTATTTCTACAGATGAGAGGACTGTTTTGACTGTTTGTTGTTTCTAAGAATGGAAACGGCAGGCTTGCAAGTTAGTAAATTTCCAAGTACTGGAAATATTTAGTAGAGATAGGAAAAATTAGAGAAGATTCTAATTGGAATCTTGTCTTGGAAGAAAGATTGGGTAAGATTTGTCTAGGCAAATAAAACTTTTCTTCTGCTTATTCCAATCCATACTCTAGAAATAGTTTAGGTTGAATTGCTGAAGTGGACAGAGAACAGTATATGAACATAGGGGCACAAGTTAGAAGAAATAAGAATTTTTCTTTCTTCTATAAAAATCAATTTGGTCCATTTTACCTGGTATCTAAGAAGTTTTCTCCTTTCCCTAAAACCGTCTTGTATTTATTTCACTGTTATGTAATATTCTTTTGGGAATTGAGCCTGTAGTTCAATAATTCTGTATAATACGATTTGGCCTACGTCATGTAATAATTCTTGAATGTGGGTCTCTGTACATGGAATGACAAAAGGCCATGTATGCTGTTAAAATCTATTGCCCTTGGCAAAGGAAAAAAGAATCACTGCATGTGTGTGTGTGTGTGGGTGTGTGTGGGGGTGTTTACTACCAGTGACTTGTTTGAATCAAATTCTTCACACTTACTCATTAGGTCATTTGTGTCTTTAGTCATTCAACTTTGTCTTATTCCTCAGTCAGCGTGCACACAGTGAGGTAATAAAAGAAGAAATTGGCATTTCAGTTACTCCATAATAAGGACTCCCTTATTTCCAAATGAACCAAGTTGATTAGATGACTGTGATACTGTTAACTTTTTAAACTCCCGATCAGTTAGTTGCCTTTTGCCTTTCTGCAGTAGAGAAGATAGAAATTCGAGTGTAAAATTTTTCATTATCACAAAGATCAACGTATACATCCAAGAACCACTGGCATGTGCCACCGGGCTTGAGCCTACCAGTGAGAAAATGCAGAGAGGCAAAAGGCAACTGATTCTGGAATTTAAAAAAGCAACAATTACTAGGGTCAACTAATCAATTCAGGCTCATTTGGTAGTAGCGGAGTCCATATTATAGAGAACTGAAGTGTCAGTTTCTTCACTGGTAGGTTCAAGTTTGGTGGCACATGCCAGCCATTCATGGGTGTGTAGGTTGACCTTTGTGATAATAGAAAATTTTAGGACTCTAATTTCTATCTTCTCTGTCTTTGGTAGCATTTTCTGTATTGTATCAAGCAGCACATTTTACTTACATTTACACTTTAAAGGAAGAAATGAACTGGAGCTTGATTTTAAGATGCAAGTAAAATTGCTAATTTTTCCTTGTGTCTCATCATTCAGTACTTGTATCTCATCTTTTCTTCTATTTTCTTCTGAAAATAATTTAGCATTTCTTATAACGTCTTAAGTTTTAGACTTCCTAGACCTAAGTTTTAAGTTTTTACTTTATTCCAGTAGTTTTCATAGACCTGCTAACTGGCTCCTTTTTATATTTTAAGTTAATCAGTGAAGGAAAGTAGAACTCCAAATACTTCCAGATGATGAATATTATAGAAGAGTAATTTCTTTTGTCCGTGTTCATGTTGTGGTCTTTTCTTCTCAATATAAGTTTTCCGTAGTAAATCTTTGCAAAATTAAAACTGTTTCTTATTTATGGGAGGTCTAAAAAAAATGATGGATGGCTTAACTTTTAACGCTTCCATTGTTTTCAAACATGTAACAAAATTTTGCCTAACTCTTCCCATGTGCTTGGCCAGATGCCGTAGACCATGACACAGTAGAAAGGTTAATTGCAGGGTTCTCTAGATCACTGGTAACAATGATCATAGATGTAGGTGAAGTATTTCATGTGTAAGTGTATCGAGAGAAGGACATCCCCCGGGTTGATTGTCAGCATTTTTAGGGTTCTTTGAATCTCTGTAATACTTAGTATGGCAGTGCTCACTAATATCTGCTTAATGAATATGATGTTAGTGTTCTAGTGTTTTCAACCATCATTTATTTGCTCTCTCATGTTCAGCCTCTTAGAATTTTATGATGACAGATCCTGAAAAGAGATCTGTTTTGAACCACATGAACTGCAAGCTAATTTAATTTAATTTAATATGAAAATAAAAAGTGGACCATTGGTTGGCTAAATGTGCAGCCATAGACTTCATCTCGAATCTGAAATCGTTACAGTGGATAAGCTTTCTTACCACTGTCATGCATTTTAATTATTTTTCATTGTGCTGTGTAAAAATAAACTTACAGACCAAATTCACAGTAAGCGTGAAAAGTTAAGATCTAACTTTTTCTAAATAATTCATAAGAATTAGTCTAGTGGGCATCCCACAGTGTTTAAGGAGTGTTTTACATAGTTTTTAGGATTACTTATATTTCATTCTAAATGTGAGGAAAATGCTGAAGTCACAGCATCTTCAGATGGTCACCTAGCCCCTGTTTGAATGCTTTCTTTGAAAGGAAGAAAGGAAGATTACTACTTTAGGACACAATTTTTTCCATTCTTGAACAACTCTTAATTATTAAAAATTTTTATTTCAATTCAAAGTTAATTTTCTTCTTCATTACTTTCAACATTAGTTTCTCATATGACATGGTGGCTCTTTTATCAGACTTATCTCTCATTTTCTAACCATTTAGATAACATGGTACCTAGATCCTTTATTCTTCTGTTATTCTTTTAGATAGTCTCCAGTTTATCATGGTTCCCTTTTTATCCTTGTATTTATTAAATGAACTCATTCGAAGTGGGTATGTGGGTGTGTATGTGTGCTTACTTATTCATTTCTTTATATTTAACTTATACTGTTTCTAGGGATGTAAAAAACACTGGGTAACCTCAGTTCTTTTTTCAATTCTGTTTTTTTCTCTCTTTTTTTTTTTGGTAACTTTTTTTAGTTCTTTTGTTTGTCCTTTTAGTAACATTTAGTAACATTATTGGCTTTTAAGATACTTTTAGTTTTTCTTTCTTCTCTTTAGTATTTGAATTTTTCCTTTATAAACATTCTTTGATATACTATTCTTAATAGTAGCTAAAATTTAACTAGTTTTCTTCACTCCTTTGTCTCTAGTTTCCTAATTGAATTCAGTAGAGGCTATAGAAGATGAAATTTACCCTGCTTAGCACCCTTCAGAAAAGTAGATATTGCAACCCCCTTTAAAAATTCTTATCTTTGTTTAACAGTTCTCTCAGTAAAGTTTTCGTCATTTCTTTTTCTTTCTTCTAGTTTTATTGAGATATGATTGACATACATCACAGGTTAAGTTTAAGGTGTACAGCATAATGATTTGACTTTCATACATCATGAAGTGATTACCACAATAAGTTTGTGAGCATCCATCACCTCATATAGATATAAAATTGAAGAAACAGAAAAAAATTGTTTCCTTGTGATGAGAACTCTTAGGATTTACTTAACTACTTTCATATGTGACATAGAGCTGTGTTAATTATATTTATCATGTTGTACATTACACCCCTCGTACTTACTTAGCTTATAACTAGAAGATTGTACCTTTGGACTGCCTCCATCTAATTCTCCCTCTTCCCCATCACCCCCCACCTCTGGTAACTACAAATCTAATCTCTTTTTCTATGAGTTTGGTTTCTTTTAAAGTAGAATTGATCTACAACACTGTGTTAGCTCCTGGTACACAACAAAGTGATTTGATATTATGAAAATCTCCATTTATCATCATTTGTTTTGAAATGTAGTATTCAGAACTAGACACTGCTGATGACCTATTACTAAGAAATATTACTTTTTATATTACATATGTTTTATATTATAGTTATTACTATATATTATATATTACTATTTATTTTCAGTAATTCACCTTATGTATGTAAACAGATTATTTTTGCAAACAGATTATAATATAGATTCTTAATAACCTTGTGAATAATGAAAACACTCATGTTTTCTGCTATTAAACCAGAGCTCCCTTGTCCTTTACTGGTGCATTTGATTTGTGGGTCTGGATTCTAGGTTTTTATATTCAAGGACATTAAATATCATTTTGCTTGTTTTGGTCCTTTTTACTAGTCTGTTGAAAATGTTTTGGATCTTGACACAGCAAACAGGAGAGTGAGAGCCTCCTTAAATGTTGTGCCTTAGGTGTCTAACCCTAATTCTGGCCTTGATTTCCTCTTGCCTTCACCATTTTATTTTCCTGGAACTAAAAGATTCATGACCCCAAATTGAAAATATTGTTTTAGTTAAGTCAATTCATGATACTAGTTGCTATTGCTAATAACTCTTTTAAAGGTATTCTTCTAGTTTTCATATAGTGTTATGAGAAACGGTATTAGCCTCTTTTTACAGGAAATGAAAATGAGGCTTGCAAGAGTAAGTAACTTCATTTGCACACTCATCTAATCAACAATATATTCATTCAGCAATTCATTTACTGGACACCTGTTATGTGATAGGAACATGGAAGTTTTCAAAAGTAGATGTGGCCTCTGCCTTGGACCTCTTGCAAGGTGCTATAAAATTTTCATCAGAAGTGCTCTAATACAATGGAATGTTATTCAGTGCTAAAAAGAAATGCGCTATCAGGCCATAAAAAGATATGGAAAAACCTTGAATGCGTAAGTGAAAGAATTTAATCTGAAAAGGCTGTGTGATTCCAAGAATCTAACATTCTGGAAACAGCAAAACTGTGGAGGCCATAAAAAGATCAGAGGTTGACAGGGGTTAGGGAGAAAGGAGAGGTGAATAGGCACAGCACGAGGGATTTTTAAGGTAGTGAAACTATTTTATATACTGTAATGGTGGATACATGTCATTTTACATTTGTCAAAACCCATAGAATGTACAGCACCAAGAGTGAACCTTGATGTAAGCTATGGACTTTAGGGGATAGTGATGTGTCAGTGTAGGTTCATTGACTGTAACAAATGTACCACTCTGGTACATGATCTTGATGTGGGGGGACAGTAGGTATATGGGAACACGGTACTTTCTGCTCAGTTTTGCTGCGAACTTGAAACTACTCTAAAAAGTAGTATATAGCCTATATTTCTCCCATTTTTGGGGGGAGGGTCTACAAAGATCATGAAGGATTTATGAAAGACTAAACTAAAGCTCAAATGCCCTCCTGACAATGTATTCCCTGTGTATACAAATCTAACCTTATCAACCTGTAATACCAAGGAAAATGTTCCTGGATTATTTTGTGACAAACTTGATTTCCAGTGAACATCTTCAAATTCCCAGTAACAAATGGAAAATTTGACAGTGTTACTAAAAATAGGTGACATCTGAAATAGTTTTATTAAAATGCATGTGGCTCTCCTACTGTGGTGTCGCTATTTTGTCCTTTGTACAGCAGAGCACGTTACAGAGTGGGGTGTTTTCATTTTCCATGTGGTGGTCTAGCCGTGACCAAACATATTAGCCTCAAAATCCTTACACAGCCTGAGAGTGAGCCAAAGTCTAGAGGTAGGTGTGGGAGAAAATGTTAGCAAAAGACAAAAAAGAAGGAGGATGGAGGGGGAATCCTAAAAGCCTGCTTTGAAATGATGTTAAAAGAAAGCCTAGAGTATTCTGAGCATTTTTAACTTTTACTTCAGTGTCCTTTTATGGAACTGAAACTAACCTGTTCATCTACCACGTTGTTGATTTTGGGAAATGATATATTCCATAAATTAATTCTCTTATTAATGTTAGCTTTTTTTATTCTGAAACATTAGCAAATTGGTGGGAAATCCTTACAAAATATATTCCACACTTACCATCATAATTGAAGTATATTGGATTTATTCTTTCACATGACTCAATACCATCATTGTGATCATTGCATATTGTTTTTTGTTTTAATATGTAGACACATTCAGAAACTCGTTGTATGTATAGGAAAACTTTTCACTACACAAAGTGACCCCAGACTGTTAGTTTGATTTTGGTATTTAATAAAAATTCCTTAATATTTTTTCCTTCATAATTATGCTGCCAGCTGTTACTTCTTGCTGTTCGTATGAGTACTATACCAGGCTTTCCACATTTCCTGATTTGTTAAAACCAAATTGCTGTGGAATGAAAAATAAAAGTATTTAGGGCTTCCCTGGTGGCGCAGTGGTTGAGAGTCTGCCTGCTAATGCAGGGGACACGGGTTCGAGCCCTGGTCTGGGAAGATCCCACATGCCGCGGAGCAACTGGGCCCGTGAGCCACAACTACTGAGCCTGCGCATCTGGAGCCTGTGCTCCGCAACAACAGAGGCCGTGATAGTGAGAGGCCCGCGCACCGCGATGAAGAGTGGCCCCCGCTCGCCGCAACTAGAGAAAGCCCTCGCACAGAAATGAAGATGCAGCACAGCAAAAATAAATTAATTAATTAATAAAAACTCCTACCCCCAACATTAAAAAAAAAGTATTTAGTTAGTATTTTTAAGAGTGAGTGGATAATCAGTGGCATAGATATTTTCCTTGGCTCAAAGAAGGATGGGTAAAAACCTGCAGTGGGAGAATATACAATTATTTGTGGATTTGGACTTTTGATAGTTCTAATGTTGGCTCCCTTTCATTATTTCCGCAGAGAAGACACACGTAGCCCTGGCCCTGAGAAGGGGAATGGGTAGCTATTTCTTCTTTTGCTCTGATGTTCTAGTCCTGGGTATCTTCTTGTACCAAAGAAGATGGGTAGATGTTTCTCATCTTTGCCTGTGTTCCAATCTTGAGTCTCTTCTTCTAATTTCCTCGTTCCTCCACTCTGTTTCTCTCTTCCCCCTGTCTTCCCCACAAAAAATAGAGTGAGGAAGAGTAACGTGTAAATATTAAGTGCTGGTCTAGGTGCTGGTTGTCATTCCATTTCTTAAATAACGGGTATTCTGTCTGCATCTTATAATTTCTGTTGCAGAGACTTGACCTTTAAAGAGAGAATACATAACAATTATGCAACAGGCTGGCTGAGTACATTAGCAGAGCCCAAGACCTTTTGCTAGTGAGTTTGGTGGCCAGACTAGGTCAGAGTGTGACCTTGATACACTAAAAATGTACATTATTAATTATAATAATTTGGTTCAAGACTGTTCTATAACTCACCTGTTAAAAGTGTCTGGCACATAGCAAGCACTCAATAAAAATGTGTGAATGAATAGCAGTGAAATGCTAGTTAGGTATTTGGGTGAAAATCAACTTCTGTCACATGTAGCAGTGTCTGCAGAAAAGGAATGCTGCCAGTATTTGATAAAATGAAAAGATACAAAACGCATTACAAAGAAATTCATAGGAATTTCATGCCTGTAAAAATTTGGTGAAATTAAATGGCCTGAGAAATCACTTTTCACTAGGTTGTTAGAAATGAATGGCGTAGATCCTATGTTTTGTGATCGTTGAAATTTGCATTTGAATTTTAAGTTTTCTAGTTAAGTCAGAGGGAAGCTTATTATTGATGAGATTGTTTTCCGGAAGTAATCTATTAAAAATAGATGGGTGATTTAGAAGCCGCTGTATGTGTTTCATTATGATTCAGCCCTTCCTTTGACAGAAGAGATAGGAAACTACGAAAACTTATTTCTTACATTGAGTCAGAGTTGTTTTCTGAAGTTGTTTTATTTGAAAAAATTTTGGACTTATTAATAGCACTGGAAACTGAAGATATTTATAATGGGACAAAGACAGTTGGAAATGTGAGGTGGGTTGTCCTCTTTTCTTATTTTCCGGCTGAACCTGAATGGGGAGGGCAGGCAGGACTCCCAGATACAGTCAGCCATGGGAGTAGAGACTTGCAGTCAGTGAAGAACCAGAAAACATGGGGGAACAATGCTGCTGTTTTTAAAGTAATATCAATTTCTCAATTCAACTAAGTGTTTTCAATGTTTCACTGTTAGTTTCTCTTGTCACTGGTGCTTCCTTTTCTGCTTTTCACGTATTTTATACATAATTGCTTCCTTTTCTAACCCCTTCTCTTCTGAGGGTCTATCTCTCCAACCTGATAGGATGAAAAAAACCCTATTATGTATTTTAAAAAGAACCACCACCACAACAAAAGAACACTACCAAATAGATGTGTATATTTACATAATGCTATGAAAACATAGTTATCCAAATCATCGAGATACTCTGAGAAAGACTTAACCTGAAGAAATGGAAGTTTTCCTATAATAAGAAATTTTGTTTATTTTGAGTTTTTATATTTAACTTTCCTTAATAAGTCTTCCAGTTTGTTCACTCTGTAATTAAAAAACCAAACCGAACCAAACCAAACCAAACAAAAAACCCCCCACCAGGTTGCTGGAGATAACCAGGTTTCTTCAATATTTAGTGAGAGAGTACACATAAATAAATAATAACTAATTAAAGATTTCACCACAGGTTCAAAACACTTATTTCAGATTGCTGGTTGTAGTAAGTTGAGAGGAAGTGGTAGATGATTCTGGTTTTGGGTACATTTACATATATCGAGTTGATCTTCAAACTTCATTTAAAAAAAAGATGTTTAAGCAAATTCCTTAATCTACCCTGAAATATAATTTGAATGTCTTTTCATCCCATGAAGGAAATTGGTAAATGAGTACATGTTTCATTGTGGTTTGAGCTTTCATTACAGTACTGTATATCTTATACTCATCCTGGTGTAGCCTTCCTTCTTATGAAGATTATAGATTAAAAGGATAATTATGAAGGAAGGGAGTATACTGACATGCTCTCTGCTTCCGTAGTTAGACCCCTAGAAGACCGTGCTAATGTTGTCCCAATAATGGCTTTACTAAATATGTAATCTTCTGCTTTTTAACTTTGTGCTACCTTTTTATCTTTTTACTCCACATCTCTAAAGATTTTTCTTGTTCGCTGCTAAGTTTTAGAGCCCAGAGTATAATTTTTATGGTCTGCTTAAAAAAGGTATTTTAAATTTTGCATTCCATTTCAAATCACTTACTCACATAGAAAGACTTGCAGAAATGGAGAGCCTCAATTATGTTCATATGTAATTATACAGCAACATTTGCTTCAAATCATTGCACGTCTTTGGTGGGAGTAGAAAGTATTTCTTAATTACTGGATGGACTGATTTTTTTCCTCTGGTTGAATATACGTGGCCTTCCTGATGAGCTATTTGAAATTCTCTCTTACATGGCCATCTAACATGCAATCTTGTTTACTGGGGTTTTGAATATCTTTTTGGTGACCAAACCTGTAAGAAGCTTTCAAGCGTAACGCCTAAAGCCCTGTGTGTATTTGTGAAGTATTAGTGCCTGCAATTTGACCTCCTTTTTTCTGAAAATTTACTTATTAGATCAACATATTTCATCTTAAATCTTATGTATCCATTTTAGAGCTAAAGAAGAGTTTAAGGATTCCCAATTCCCTTACTTTACTGATGCAAAGATTCGAGTGTAATGATGCTTAATGATTTGCATAAAGCAGTTCTTAAAATTGCTGACATTATGACTTCAATCCAACACTGAAATTTTATTATGTGAAATTATAAAATAGTTAGGTCTAGTAATATATCAATAAATAAATGGTCAAAAGGAATATTAGGAGTAAGATGTAAAGTATCAAAGACATTGGAAGTTAGCTAACCATGATGTCTTAATTAAGGAGCAATGTTAAGCTGGTTTGTTTTGTATAGAGTTAAAATCTGTAAAGGTGTAATACCTACTTCTTTTCTCTCTTCTGTAGGGAGGAGGGCAAGAAGAAGGTAAGTCATATTAACTAACCACTTACCCTTTGTCAAGCAGTTGAGGAAATGGTTCTCAGTGAGTTAAGGAAATGGCCCAAGTTCACTCAGTTAGTAAGGGACCAAGCTGAGAGAGGTCTCGTGCTTGCTGGCATTCAAACTTTTGTTGTTCCTTGCATCGAATGATATGGCCTTTAAATATAAGAGGGAAATATGTATGCAACTTTTGTGAATTTTGGAGGTATGATTAAGTTTGAATAACCCAGGTTAAATTTTATCCTATTGTATTATAGGAGAATAGATCAGAGATATAGAGTTTTATGAGAAGGTGAGGAAGTTTCTTATGGGGGCAAGGTCAACTAGTAACCATGCCTTTGCCTGATATAGCACAAGGATGAACATCTTAAATGCTTTCAATTTTTGAAGGGCCTTGATATACTCTAGGGAAAAATATTCTTTGTAAAATAGGCAAATATTTAAGCATTTATCAGTATTATGAATGATAGACTTTACTAGGTTGTTTAGAGACAAAAAACATTATAAAGGGTTTTTTCTGTCCTCAAAACGTTTGCAATTTAATTGGGGTACACTATCAGCACCTATAGAACGCTTGGACCATGCATGTAGCTCCCAAACAATGCTAAATTAGCTAGTGCACATCATGATAGGTGTTTCAACTTGAAAAAAAATGAGATGTTAAGATAAAACAATCAAGAGACTGAAATTCAGAAAGTTGCTATTTTCAGGGGCAGTCATTTGGGAAGTTGTGTACTGCCTAATACAGTGATTAAAATACATGCAGAAGTATTATCATTTATTGAAAAGCAGTAGTGTTCTCAGTAATCTTCAGGAAAACAAAAATGGGAAAAGTAATCAGAACTTGTTTTCGAACCAAATTATAGTCGTGTGAGTACTTTGATGAATAAAGTGTTTAATGTGCAGTCCAAGGGTTTATGTTATTTTGACAATAATGTTTTTTAGGTGGCATCAGGATTCTCCAGGTAAGGCAGTACTTCTGAAACACTTAATTTCCTGGCTGCGCTACGGTTTCATCAACCTTCTTTAGTTTTTGTTCTTTTGTTTACGATTGAGAAATCAGAGACCTGATTCGGATAGGCTTTCAGGATCCTCACATAAATCCAGTCAGAACCAAACCTACTTCCTAGTGTCTGGCTTATTTTCATGATAATATTGTAGAAACATAGAGTGCTAGAATTCGAAGGAGACTCAGAATCAGTTGTCTTGATCCCTTATTTATATAAAGATAAGAAAAGGCCTTTTCCTACACAGCTCGTGAGTAGCAAACCAGGGATTATCTGCTGAAATTTTGTTTATTTGAATTTTGTTTAATGAGTGGCATTTAAAAGAGAATTATGCCATCCAAGTTTTTGGTTTTTGTGAATATTTTAAAAAGTATTTTACAAGTGAAGAGATCATTCACTTTAAGAAAAGAGGCATCAAAGCAATCCTAGCTTGGTGATAGAAATCAGTACTAATAAGCATGCCATTAGCTAATTTTGGCAAATATCACCCCTAATTGATCCATATTTTAAAAAGTTATACATAGACAACTTAGTGCTATTTATCTATAATTATTATTATTTTTTACTCAACCTCTTAAACCTTAAGATTACATGAGTTTTTTTGTTTTGTTTTGTTTTGTTTTGTTTTTGCGGTTCGTGGGCCTCTCACTGCTGCGGCCTCTCCCATTGTGGAGCACAGGCTCTGGACGCACAGGCTCAGCGGCCATGGCTCACGGGCCCAGCCGCTCCGCGGTACGTGGGATCCTCCCGGACCGGGGCGCGAACCCGTGTCCCCTACATCGGCAGGTGGACTCTCAACCACTGCGCCACCAGGGAAGGCCCTACATGAGTTCTTATTTGTAAAGGTGGAACAGTGCCTGGCACATACCAAGGGATGTAAAGGCTTTGTTAAATAAGTAATTCTGGATGTTAACTAGACTTATTGTGGTGATCATTTTGCAGTATATACAAATATCGAATCATTATGTTGTACACCTGAAATTAATATCATGTTATATGTCAATTATACCTCTAAATAAATAAGTATTAAGTATATAATAGATGGTGATACGTGATCTATGCTTTCTAGTTCTTTAGGGAGAGGAGATAGGAGAAAAGAATTTAAATCCCAATGTTCTGAATTGCCAAATCAAAAAGTGTAATTTAGGGGTTTCCCTGGTGGCGCAGTGGTTGAGAGTCCGCCTGCCAATGCAGGGGACACGGCCTCGTGTCCCGGTCCGGGAAGATCCCACATGCCGCGGAGCGGCTGGGCCCGTGAGCCGTGGCTGCTGAGCCTGCGCGTCCAGAGCCTGTGCTCCGCAACGGGAGAGGCCACAACAGTGAGAGGCCCGCGTACAGAAAAGAAAAAAAAAAGTGTAATTTAGAAATAGTAAAGGGTTGATCTTTTATAATGTACATAGTTACCCTTAACCTTTATTCTGACCTAATTTTTTTAAATTCAGTTTATGTCATTTGCAAATAGAATAAGATTAACTGTCAGTGGAAATACAGACTGTGTACATATCAGGCATATCAGGACAGAATAATTATAGAGCATTCACGTCGTGAATGAGAGTATTTGTAAGAGTCATTTTATTTAATGATGATGATTGTCATAATGTTATATTCATGTTTCTGAGAAAGAAAAGACCAGAATGTGTCCTGCAGAATTTGAACTCTATCGAGGTGCCAACGCTGCATTTGAATTTAAAATTGTGTCTTACTTGGCACTTGGTATTGTTTGAGATTTGTTTACTCAGCCAGCATTTACAGAGTGTCTGCTGTGTCAAAACCTATGACAATTTCCCTTGCAGTATTTTTATTGGTTTTGAGAAGTTATTTGAGCACCTAATATGTTTCAAGCATTCTTCCAGGATATAGGAATATACTGGTGGAAAAACGAAGCATAGTCTCTGCCCTTCCAGCCCGTTTGGTCTAGTGGAGGAGAGGATCATTAAGCAAATAATTATCATTGTCATGGGTGTTATAAACATACAACAAAGAGACTTCATCTACTCAGAAATGTTAGGAAGGTTTCTGAAATCAACTTTGAAGCTGAACTTTGAAGGAGGAGAGGGAGTTTGCAAAGTAAAGGTGGATGGGGTTAAGATTAGGAGGGAAAGCTTTAGAGGGTCTTTAGAAAGATACCTAGGGCATTATGAACTCTGTAAGAGAAGCGATAAAAGTCTGACGTGACTGAAGGTTTGATATTAAGGGAGAACTGGCCTCAGATGTAGCCGAAAAGGTGAACAGAGGCCGTGTAATCCTGAACTATGTAGACAGTGTTAAAGGTTTTCTTTTTTATCCCAAGAATAATGGGATGCACTTAAAAATATTTTAAAGCATGGAGTTAACAGATGAGGTTTGCAGATCTGCTGCAAAAGCAACCTGACAGCTTTTTTTTTTTTTTTTTTTACCCTCTAAGGGGAATCTGTTTCCTAAATGTTGAATGCAAGATTGGAAGGTTTGAAACAGCATTTTCACAAGCTAAACTGTATGGTCTCAAATTGAATTCTATTGTGTTTTATAATTGCACCTTTGTGTCTCTGCCTAGCACAGTGGCCTTAAAGTGTTTATCGATCTAGACTTCCCTTAGCCAGTATAAATGTCTGCAGCATAGGTGAACTAGCTGTTTAGGGCCTCATTGAGGCACATTATATCTTGTCCTTCAGTGTTGAGAACAGTGTTTTGGTGATACTGACACTAATTTATAAAATAGCTTAGAGATAATGTTAGTAGAACATCAGATAACAGTGGTGCTTTCCTAAAGAACAGTATGTCCAGTAGTCTTTTTTTCTTAACATGCCATTTTACCGTGCCCTAATAGTCTCCCAGGATATGTACTGTGTGTTTTCAGGTTTATTTTTTTCCCTATCTAGTGCATAATTGGAAGGCTAAGCAATAGCTTTGAGTTTTATGTGTTAAAAAACCATGTCAAGCAAAAAAATTGGAAATGATCTAAATGTCTACCAGTACTCTTGGGTTGTAGAATCTTCATTCATTGAAATGCTCTGCATAGTTACAATGAAGAAGTTGTATTGAAATGGGGCAAATCTCAGACACCTGTTGGTTGAAAATGTATGTTGTAGAATGAAGCTTAGTTTATAATATATTTCAGTAAGTTTTAAGTGTACACAGAACAATACCATCTATTTTACATGGAAAATATTTAAGTGGTAAAAATATAAAAACACAGAAACATGGGGTAAAGAATCATACTGACTTCAAGGTGGTGGTAACTTCTGAAAGGCAAGGTAAGGAATAGGCTAGGGATAGGTTAACAGTAAACTGTAATTATATCTTTTTGTTCTAAAGGAAAAGCCTAATTGAAATAAATAATACAAAAATTGAATATTTGTTAGTTCTAGATGGTGAGAGATATATATGAAATATTGAATAGATAAATAAGGCTTTTGTCAGTTGTTTTGACTTTGGTAACCAATAACAGCTGATTAAAAGTGCATTAAACTATAATAAGTTTATTTATTTATTAAGAAGTCTGGAGGAAGGTGGTCTCAGGGAAGGTGGTCGCAGTTCCTCTCCTGTTTTTTTTTTTTTATATATAAATTTATTTGTTTATTTTTGGCTGCATTGGGTCTTCATTGCTGCACGTGGGCTTTCTCTAGTTGTGGCGAGCGGGGGCTACTCTTCGTTGCAGTGGTTCCTCTTGTTGCGGAGCATGGGCTCTAGGCGTCCAGGCTTCAGGAGTTGTGGCGAGCGGGCTCAGTAGTTGTGGCGAGCGGGCTCTAGAGCGCAGGCTCAGTAGTTGTGGTGCACGGGCTTAGTTGCTCCACGGCATGTGGGATCTTCCCGGACCGGGGCACGAACCCATGTCCCCTGCATCGGCAGGCAGACTCTCAACCGCTGCACCACCAGGGAAGCCCCTTCTCCTGTTTTTAAGGTGGCTGCAGCTCCACACATCACGTTCTCGTAAGAAGTCACGAACCTGGGAGGGGGAAGGGATGAGGAGTGCTTTTCTCTCTTATCAATGAGAAAATATTTCCCAGAATAGTTTATTATGTCTCATTGACCAGAGCCTGGGCTAAGTCCTCTCATAGTACAAGGCCTGGTAGATTGTAGGTTCTTAATAAATATTTGTTGAATGGATTTATCTTTAGTAAAGGGCAATGGGATTGTCACAGTAATTCTGTGAGGTGTGGGTTTGTGTGTTATCTTTATCTTCAGGCCAAAGTCTTTATCGATGATGTACTTTTTTTCTGAAATGCTTAGTATAGAAATGTTCATAGTTTTTTTGTTTGTTTAAATGAGCCAAAAGGGAGTTGAGAGATCACTGGTCTCAAACTTTTTTTTCCTAGATGAGGGAGTAGATGTTCAAACAGGTTATGGTAGTACTAACAGTGAAAGTCCTAGCCCTCGATTTCTGCTCCAGTGTGCTCTCTCTACCTCTCCCTCCCTCCCTCTCTGTCTGTCTCTCTGTCTCTCTCTGTGGACACTCAAACAAGGTAACTGGCACCGTGAATCTCCTAAAGGATCGTACTGAGAACTTTCAGTGAGGCTGAAAGATGTGTTAAGAAAAGTTTTGAGCTGTATAGAAGTCCTCTTGGCTCCTACAATTATTGTGTCATCACTTGCCTAAAATTGGACTCGTAGCTCAGGGTCACCTTTATCATTGATAGGAAATGGCTTGTATAGAATATTTTATGTGTGCAGTACCCAACCATGACCATTTTGAAGTGACCTAAAGATACGGGTGAGCTCCTCAGGCTGGATAACGAGTTTAATAACCACTTCTTTTCATGGAATCAAACTTGCTTGGTGTCTTAATTTTTTTTTGTACTTGCCAAATTCATTTCAAGTGTGACGTTACAAAGAAAAAAGATCCTAAAATGTAACTTTGCAAGCTGAGTTGTCACACGGCAAAATTTCTTGCCAGACTTGCTCCATCATTCCTTCTTTTTTCATCCTAGCCAGACGTGATGTACGTTTTATTTGAGATACAGTTGCTGTTTTTAATTATGTGTGCAATTCTTTTATAAGTGGAACTTGTGCTACACATTTTCAGGCTGAATAAATAACATACTACTGTGGACTGTTTCAACAGTTATTTTTATTGTAAATGTTATCTTTGTAAGTGGCTTAAAGTACCTCTATGTTTTGTCCTGAGTGATAATTTGTCCTACATTATTGCCTGGGGTATATCTTCTGTAATCCCAACAGCATTTCTTTTGCAAAGCAGTGGTGAAGTTTTATTAAACTCTTATTAATTTATGAGGCTTAGACAAAAAAAAAAAAGAAAAGAAAATCTACTGAAAGGCACAAGTCTTCACTACAAATAAATTGCATGCCAGTGGCAGCTCCTAATTCAAAGCAGCTTTTGAAGCCTAGCAAAAAGTTTTAAAATTCTCTGAATTATAGCTTTAACTTAATTTGTCATTCAAAGAAATGAAACCACTTCTTTAAAAGGAGGAAAGAGGGATGGAGGACAGAAGGAGATGTAAAAGGTCTGTCTTAGGAAGCAAATGTTTTAGTTCCAGATTTGCAGTCCCAGTTCCCTGCTGTTTCCACCCCCAGTGGAAATTGAATATAAAGTTTGGGTCATGGTCAAGGAAGGCGCTGTCCAAGAGATTTAATGCCATCCAAAGACTGTCCAAGATGGCTTCAGTCTAGCACAAAATTCCGTCTAATTGTAGTTAGACCTGGCTGCTTTCTCTTAGTGGAGGTTTTCCTCTTCCCTTTTTGCCTTCTTTTCCAAAATGTCAATAAACTTTATGGAGTAGAACATATAATGCTGCCATATTTTCTAAAGTGTTTTTTAATGACCAAGTTGTTTATCTTTTAAGGTAGCAAGGTGGAAAATGTTTTGTTCCACCACAGCATAATAAATCAGGAAAACCAGCTGGACAAACATTTGTCAACTAAAGTAGGTGCTAAAGCTGGGTGAGAATCCCCATTCAAACCCTGATCATGTGTGAAGAGCCTTTTTTTCAGTTTATGGCAGATAGTTTCAAAATTGCTAGTGAGGCTACAAAGCAGTGTCAACTAAACGTAAGTCTGCTAAAAGCTTCTGTGTTTTAAAATGTAGGTAGTTTGGGCTCTGAGAAGTCTCTGCTCTTTGTTGAGAGTCTCTCAAGGTAGTTGTGGAAGGAAAGCAGTTAGACACATTTCTTTTTCTCAAAATGCTTCTTTATTCATTGAGCTGTTTCAGTCTCACTAAATGTATGGGATATTGCCAAATAAGTCTGTAAGGAAAGCGAAAATCCCAAACAAATATGCCAAATATACAGCTGTTAATCTGTTAGCTAATTGGAATATTGATAAATTCAATAATGTATTCAAGACTTTTGAGCTCAACTTTAAGAAAAGTTAATGGTGACCAGAGCTCTGTCTTGACACTTAAGGCTGTTGTCCATTATATGAATAATTGGTTTCCAAAATGTGAGGCAGATACAGCCAAGTAAGTAGGAAGCCTGGGAAATGTTTTTCCATTGTCCGCTCTTAAACAAAGCAAACAAACACAGCAACAATACCACAACTACACCAAAATATGATAATTACCCACCAGGTCTCTTAAAGGGGATTTTCAAGGCTTAGAGATAGGGGGAAAAAATCTCTAAGTAGAAAAATGTATGCACTTGTGTAACTGAGAACTTACAGCAGTGTGTTTAAGTGGGGTATGTGTGCTTCTGATTTTAGGAGGTATTGACCTAAACATTTGATTTTAATGTTTATTTTAAGGGTTTTTATTAAAAATATGATTAGCATATCAGATAGTCCATGGATATCATTGCTAAGAACAATATTACTATTCTAATATTAGCCCTCATCTAATATTATTCTATCATGACCATCTCACCTCTGTTTTTGGACTTCTGTTGATGGAGAACTCACTAACCCCTAAGGTGGAGTGTTCTATCACTAGAGATATATCTAAACCTTCAAGTTCTTCCATGTAGCTCAACATCAAGCTGTTTGTAATTCCATGATCTCTGTCTGTCTTCATGGTAAGTATAATCAAGTCTAAATTCTTCGTTGGTGTGATGATAATTTGAAGAAATTTATTCTCTCTTCTAAGTTGGAGAAATAAGCCTTTTCCAAAGGCCTTTTTACTTGGAGAAATAAGTCTTTTCTAAAGTTCCCAAAGTGACATGGTTCTAAGATCCACATGTCATTTTGTTTGCGTCTTTGAATGTTTTCTGGTTTTAAGGTCTCTTCCCACATGGTTCCCTAAAGTTAGGTAACCTTGGGTAATTGACTTAATCATTCTGAAGATGAGGATATTAATTTAAGTCTTACAGCATCCTATAAAGTAGATGGTGAATTTGAATTCTTCTGTTATAAAGTCTGTCACAAAAACTAATTAGTAAGTATCTCTCATCACTAATTTTTTTTCATTTTTTCTTTTAAAAAGCATTTTATTGAGATATAGTTCACATACCATATGACTCACCCATTAAAGTATACAGTTTAGTGATTTTTACTTGATCGTTCTTATTTTTATTGTTAGTATGTGTAATAGCAACAGTCAGTAGTAATACTGATAATATCTCCCTGTAATATATAATAATACTGAGATGTTTCGAGTTTATTTTATCCTTCTTGCAGGTACCGTAGCTTTTGATTATGTATTGTATTTGTTTTTACTGAAATCTGAGTTTGCATTTGATTTCTTTTTTCTTTGGTGGCCGCCTTACACTGACTCATTGAGTTTTCCTTTTTTCTAAAATCTCCAACTATTTTTCCATGCATATGTAGCTGACTCACGTCTTCCCATCCTGTAGCTCCTGGCTTTGAGCCCAACTTTAGGTCTTAGGATCTAATCCTTATCCCTATTAAACTTCACTTTGTTTATTTCAGTTGGTCATCCATTCTGTCAGGATCTGTGTGGATACTGCACTCTGTTAATCTAATCATCCCCCTGCTTAAAATAGTATCAACACATTCTTTTTTTTTTTTTAATTAGGCATTCTTTTCCATCTGACTTTATTTCCCTCATTAGGAATGGGATGCATACTCATTGTGGCAATCGTTGGCCAACTAAATCACTTCTGTTGAGACGCTAATATTTAGCCAGTTCTCACTGGTTTGACAGTTGCAGTTGATAGATAGCTATTGCCTCCTGCCCCCCTGAGGCTCTTCTCTTCCTTGACCATCTTGTGCCCTCACCCGAGATCACCTGGACTTCCCCAAGGACCAACTACTTAAAGTTTAATGCTGAACATAGCAGAGACCCTATAGAACCCTGTTGCAGTACTGCCCATTCTCTAGTAGTTGATAATATTTTGAATATCATCCCTGGGTATAACATAACATATGTGGAATCCACAGCCATGAACTGACCACTTACCTTAATTACAAAGTCTAGTTCTCCAGATTGTATTTGAGACCCAGGAGGGATTTTAGAGGGAGTTTTGAGTGATGAAAGCTGTGTGGAGCTTTGCTATAGAAATTGTTCCTCTCCTTCAAATCAGGAAAAGCTTTGGGATTTTCTTTGTTCTAACCTATCACCCTATTTTCCACTTTACTTTGTCTTATCAGAGTGTTGCTCCAGCCATTTGTATCATGTTTTCCTTTGGTTAGTATAGAAAATACGAAATGATGGTAATTTTTGTCAGTTTGTATGCACATATAGACTGTTGACTTTTGCTCCTGTGTGCCTATGGAGATGGAGTACCGTGTGCACTTTAGTCAGGAAATAATTTTCATCACCTTGTTAATATGCTGGGTTAAGCCTAGCTAAGTGGGACACCATGGTAGGCAGAATAAAGGCCTCCCCAATATAGCCACTTCCTCATCCTCAGAACCTGTAAATATGCTGCCTTACATGGCAAAAGAGACTGTAAGGGTTTTAAAATGGGAGATTATCCTGTGTTATCTGGGTGGGCCTGGTGCAGTCATGAGGGTTCTTGTATTGGAAAGAGGGAGGCAGGAGAGTCAGAGTCAGAGAAGAGAGGATGGAAGCAGAGGTTGTGTGATGGAATTAATTGCTGGCTTTGAGGATGGAGAAAGAGCCCGTGAGTCCAGGCATGGCTTCTGTCAGCTGGAAAAGGAACTGGATTCTCTTCTAGAGCCTCTAGAAGGAGCACAGTCCTGACGTTGGTTTCAGTCCAGGGCAACCCCTTTTGGACTTAAGTCCTCTGGAACTGGAAGATGATAAATTTGTGATTTTTTTTTGCCCCTAAGTATGTAGTAACAATAGGAAACTCATAATCACATTACATTGCGATAACAATAGGAACATAATACAGACACGGTATCACCTTTTTTGCCTATAATTAAGGTTATCTAGCTTCAGTTCTTATACTGATAAGTACAAGTCAGAGGACAGAAGAAACAAAACCGTTTGACCTGACTACCTTCCTCCATCATTGTTGAGACGGGAATGCTTGAGATTTTGTGTGGCTGGTGTTCCCTCTCGCAAATCTACTCAAAATTTTCTTCTACTCTGCCACATTTTCCTTTTTTTCTTTTTCCTTTTCCTCCTCTGATAACTTAGTTTCTAATGTGTGCGATATATACATTAGTCAAAAGGGACAACAAATAAGACCCTGTTAGATTAAAAATAAAAATAGAAGTCAGTTTTCAGAAGGATCTTTTCACAAAAACTCTAATACCTGTTCTTGAAGTCCCCCCTTGAGATGTGATTTAGACGCTGTCTGCTTGTCACAGAAGCAGCTTTTATTCTTCATGTGAGTTACACTGGGAAGCTGGCTTGCCTTGAGGTAAACCATCTACAGAGGTCTGCTTGGTGCAAAGTATGTACTAAGGCTGAAGCTCAGGAAATAGGGATTTAAAAATTAAATGACTTGATTCAAGAAATGTACAATAGTGACTTCTCAGTAGAGTTTAAAAATTCAATTAATTTTCGTCAAAGTTGAACTCTAGAAGTGGAAAAACTATAAAGAATAGTTTGGCATGATTTTAATAGTCTGTTTTCGAAGTTGTTATTTAAAGACTGAAAGGCTTTTTGGTCAAGAGAAAAGTCAATATATACAGGACGCTCCATGGTGAAATCCTTTCTGTTCCAGACAGCTTTCTAGTATGTTACACTAATTCAGCATCATTTAGACCTTTCTGTCAGTGCCGTGAGTTGCAAAATAAATGGTGTTGGCCAAAGGGAATTGACTAAAATGCAGTTTGCTGCTTTATTGTACATTATTATTCTTCAAGTATAACACAAGTTTTTAAAACAAGTTTGATTGGTTTTGTGTGTGTGTTTAACTGTAAGTGAAATGGGGGCAAGGCCTCCCCCGTGCAGAAACTTCATGACTGGAGACATTGGAGTTGCAGAAGTAACACTTGAACACTAGTCCAAAGATCTGATATTTTTCCCTAATTCTGCCCTTTCCTCACTGTGTGATCTTGGATGAGAGTCTTTAGTTTCTTCACTAAAAAGATGGGAAAAGCATTTGTGACATCACATGATGCATATAAAAATACATTGAAAACTAGAAAGCTTTATACATATGTTAAGTCATGTTGGTTCTTATGTAAACTTCCTCATCATTCATCTCACCTCCTTCAACCACTTTGGGGATCTAGAGAGAGTCACAAGCTAAGACAGGCTGGTGCAACCAGTATTGACTTTATTGTGGTGGCAGCACGGATGTCACGATGTCCACACACTTGACAACCATGGCTTTGTTTCCTCTGTTATTGCATCACTCTCCTAATATCATTTCCACCCTCAAAACTACTAATGCACTGTAATCAATGTAAAAACAGTGTTAGTCCCAGAGTAGCTGTGTATGAGCATAATGTAGATAATGAAACTCTGGTTTGGTTTGAAAGTTAGGCTTTTGGTGGCGTGTACTTCCTAACATGATGATCATTTTCATGCATGTGGAGCCCATTAAGCGGTGTTGGAGCTGGATTCACAGTTTAATGTGCTAACACTGCATCTGTTTCTACCCTGATGATAACACCTGGATCAGTTTAAAACTGATGTAGAAGTTTAAGATGCGGTGTAGTTAATTTCTAAAACAACTGTTGATCTTTATACGTGTGAACCCCATGGTCTTTTACATTCCAGATGAATTCACTGCCATTTGAATTGATACCTGTGTGTGCTTTCAGAATGGGAAATAAAAAACACATCCCTTCCTCTCTAGGAGCTTTATTTGCGCTTAAATTCTGAGAGATGACAATGATGAGATTATTATTTTTCTCCTTTTTTGAGGGGGATGGAGAGGAAGATGCCTTTATGTTGTCCTCCTGTAACCTATTTCAAATGTTCATCCAAAATTAATAGGTGGTGGATGATTTTCCTTTCTGCTTTGTCAAATGCATGCATACAGATAGTCTAAGACATTGATGATGCCATGAGTAAGTCACTGATTCCTCCTGAGAGCCCTGAAATGCACAGGTATTAAAAATTAAAGTAAGGTGATTCTGTTGCTGAGACTACATGCCTTATCTCTGTGACTGGCTAAAAGCAGAGTGCCAGTTCACTGGAGCTTTGAAAAATGACTTTTCCCAATGACCTATTGCCTTTTAAAGACAGCAGAGTTTGGAGTTCCTTTTTAAAGTGGTAAATGCCCTTGGAGGGTTGTAGTACAGTTATATTCCCATTAGAAAGATTGAACTTCTCTCCAGGATGCCCTCAAAAAAGAAACCATTAGAAGGGAGGACTGATATAGCATTTGGGGCTGCCTATTCTGTTATCCTCCCCGAGGCAGCTTTTAATGTTAGTTTTTCAATGTGAAAATCCATGTGCTCTGAGTGGAGTGACCATGACAGAGTGTGTGACATTGCTTTTTTTTCACAAGGTGATTATATTTCTGATCTTAAACTTTTCTAGATTGTCTTCCAGGCCATCATAAATTACAGCCAATTTACTGCCCACCTGCCTAAGATTGGCTTATGTGAAGAATATAAGGGGGACTTTTTCAAATACTATGTTGACTTTTACTTTTTGTTAGCAAAGATATAAATGGTTTAATATATATTGTCCTGCTTTTTAGAAGTTGCTATCTTTGAAAACAATGATGTGTGTGTGTGTGTGAGTGATTAGAAATGCCTGGAGTAATCCTTTTCCTACTTTGTGCAAGAAAAAATAGGCCTTGGGAAGCTAAAAAAAAGAAAATTTGCGGATCACTTATTAGAATTGGTGATCTTTCTGTCCAAAAGAAATACCCAAGCCTAGCTTCTTTGATGATATATAACTGTTGTCCTTCCTATGAGGCTGCTTCCCAGAGTATCCTAATTAGGCTGTGCACTATGACATATGTCCCGTGACTCTTTTTCTTTCTGTTACGCTTTTTGGTCCCCTCACTTAACCTTACTGTCATCCATTCTTCCAGACGAGTTAGACCGCTGTGACCATCATTCTTGCGCTCTTAGTTTGGCTAATGGGTTTAACTTATGATGAATACAGGCACAATTTCAGGTGGCTGTGGTGGGGAAGGAGGAACAAAGGACCTGAAGAATATGCTAAGAGAAAAGATAAGCGATACTGAATGCTAGATGGAGTGCTATGTTGTGGAGTGTATGCTATGGGGTCCAGGAAGGCAAGGGAGGTGATTCATTGTGGTAACAGTCATTTCCGAATCAACTACTATGTGTCAGGAGTTAACCTCCTTATCTTATTTAATTATTATTTTATCTTCACCAGGAACAGCAGTTTATAGATGAGAACACTGAATCATACAGTTAGTATATTCAAGAGGAAGAATTTGAATTGAGATTTGGCTGACTAAAGTGTGTGTGTGTGTGCGTTTTATACTGAACATTGATTTTAGGAGTTGCTTCAGATAAAAGATGTAGATTATTTTTTTACAGACTGGAGTGAAAAATTAGATCCGTTATGCTTAGATTCCTCTGATTAAATAGTCTCCCATTCTTACACTTAGGTTGTTCTTGTTCACTTCATTACTTGTGAATTTAATTAGCATGGATACTTATGAGTTGAAAAGAATTTTCTTTTATTGGCCATGGACAGGGTGACAGAAACTATGTTTAGTGAAGGTTTTGGGATGTCTAATCTTGTGGAGGATTTAGCAGTCTTAAATACAGAGGACTGAAACAGACCCTTCTCATATCCAATTCTTCCAAGTTTGAGGATTCGGGTACCATCAAAAGGGTAAAATATAATACCATGCTTAAGAGTCTTAAAGGGACATGTTGGTGCTTCATAATTTGTCTGTTTATAACAAAAGCTCTGAGAGAGCTAACAGTTTCATTATTCAGCGTAAGTATTTTGAATGCCTACCGTTAATGATTTATTTAAAGGGCCACAGCAGAAAGTGTCGGGGCTTCCTGAAGTTTGATTTATTTCTTGATCATTAGTTTGGTCAATGAGTGACATCTATATTAGAAAGTACTGTATTTTGGAATGCCAATAAATTTTAATGGTGGGGTTAATATCTTTCTCTCCTCCTTCTGGGATGAAATATCTCTTGCCTTCCATGTCAAATTAGAGGCTTGCTGGTGGTTTGTGGACCAAATGTTTGGGTACTTTGTGTAGGCTCATCTGTGTTAGTTTTAAATTAGAGTGTTTTTCCCCTTGCCTATCTGTTTTTCATCAGGGCTCGTATATTCTTGTGTCCAAAAAGACTCTCTGATTTAGCTGTGAGGCTGATTTTATTGTAGGGATGTCTGTGTATCCTGTCATCACAGGCAACCCTGGTGAAACTTCCCATGTTGTGTGTGTGTGTTGCTGCAATATGTTTAAAGTCTGATCTTTCTCAGATGTATGTGTGTGTGTATAACTTTTATGGCTGAAAAGGGATGCAGGCAGCAAAATTTCTGACAGAATATGTTTTCTATTATATTTTGTAATATGAAATTATAGGTTCGTTTTTGGCTTTCATAAAGCTGCCTTTTTCACCCGTCACTGGGAGACAAGTAACACCTTCCTTTGACTCACGTTTTCCAAGACTTCTTAGTGTTAAAAGAAGACTTTCTTTTTGAAATGCAGAAATTAAAAGAATATGGCACAAAAACATTTTTTTATAGCTTTATTGAGTCTTGAGGGCAGATATATGGATTCCAGACAAAATGCAATAATAGACTAGGATTTTACTTTCAAATCATCTTACAAACACTTCTCGTGGGAGATTTATTGTCCGTGTGGAGGAACAGGGCTGCTTTGAAGGTTAAATGGAGTAGTTTGGAGAACAGTGTTCAAGGTCTTTCTCTGCCTCTTTATTTTTTTTAAATAAATTTATTTATATTTATTTATTTTTGGCTGCATTGGGTCTTCGTTGCTGCGCGCGGGCTTTCCTTAGTTGTGGCGAGTAGGGGCTGCTCTTCGTTGCGGTGCACGGGCTTCTCGTTGTGGTGGCTTCTCTTGTTGCAGAGCACGGGCTCTAGGCACGCGGGCTTCAGTAGTTGTGGCACGTGGGCTCAGTAGTTGTGGCTCACGGGCTCTAGAGTGCAGGCTCAGTAGTTGTGGTGCATGGGCTTAGTTGCTCCGTGGCATGTGGGATCTTCCCGGACCAGGGATCGAACCCATGTCCCCTGCATTGTCAGGTAGATTCTTAACCACTGCACCACCAGGGAAGTCCCTCTGCCTCTTATTAAGTATGTGCTCTTCTTCAACTAACTTAAGCCATCCAGCGTAGTTTTCTATTTTATAGCAGTATTGTGAGGATAATATGAGATAACGTGTGTGTGCTTTGTAAGCTTTGTGATCTCAGTGTAAATATGAAGTAGCACTTGTGTTTTATTACGTGTGTTTAGTTAGAGTTAATGCCCCATTGGCATGATCAGGATTTTTTTTTCCCTCTGGTAAAGCATGTAGACAAATCCTGGCAGAACTAAGAATAAGATACCTCTTAAAGTCCTATTTATACTCACAAAGCAGTTCAACCCCTGTCATCAAAAACAGAGTACCAGGGCTTCCCTGGTGGCGCAGTGGTTGAGGGTCCTCCTGCCGATGCGGGGGACACGGGTTCGTGCCCCGGTCCGGGAGGATCCCACATGCCGCGGAGCGGCTGGGCCCGTGAGCCATGGCCTCTGAGCCTGCGTGTCTGGAGCCTGTGCTCTGCAACGGGAGAGGCCACAACAGTGAGAGGCCTGCGTACCGCAAAAAAAAAAAAAAAATCAGAGTACCAGACATAGTATTGGACAAATATAGCTTTTGTGTGAAATCTAGTTTCTCTGTAACTCTGAAGGATAAACAGGAGAGTGTATGTAATTATGTACAATGGTCGCTATGGTATAGTAGGGTGTGTTTGTTTCTTAGGACAGCCATAACAAAATACCACAGACTAGGTGGCTTAAACAATAGAAATTTATTTTCTCACAGTTTTGGAGGGTGAAAGTCCCGGATCAAGGTGTAAGCAGGTTTGGTTTCCCCTGAGGCCTCTTCTTGGCTTGCAGATGGCCACCTTCTCATTGGTCCGCACATGTTTTTTTTCCCTTGCACGTGTGCCTCTTGTGTCTCTTTGTGTGTCCAAATTTCCTCTTCTTATGAGGACACCAGTTAGATTGCATTAGGGCCCAGCCTAAAGGCCTCATTTTAACTTCATTACCTCTTGAAAGCTCCAATTTCCAAATACAGTCACGTTCTGAGGCACTTAGAGATTCAACATAGGGCTTTTAAGGGGACACAATTCAGCCTGTAACATAGGGAGGGCAGTAGACAAGGAACTGAAGTTTGGATTCCAGGATGGGCGGCTCTGATCTGTACCGATGCAGTTGTCTCATGCAGGACTCCTAACTTGTCACGTCTACATCTGCTTACTCACGGGGCGGTGACAAGGATTCAAGACAGTCGTGAACATGAGCACATTTGGTGAAATAGAAAAGCATGATACAAATGCAAGGTTGTATTGTATCATGGATACCTGTGAGGGATACATTGGCAACATGTGGAAAATTTTAAGTAGAAAAGACAAAGGATCATTGCAAATATTTGGCTAAAGAAACCTCTTGGCTAGTCTGTTTGGCTGAAGGAGAGGCGTGAATAAAGAAAGGTGATTTGGTTAAGACTTAACTCAGAGAAGACAGGAGTTAGGCTTACAGATAAGCCAAACATCTGGATGATGTGGGTGAATATCTCCCCATCTCCCAGTGGAGCCTGTTTTCTTAAAGCCTGTTAGTTTCTTGGTTTAAAAAATTTCCCCCTACCTTCCATGGTCTGGCAGTGAGAACTCTTAGTGGGTTTCCAAGCAGTTTCATAGCCAGAAGGCACTTTTCCTATTTACCTTAAGTGAAGATTCTATGACACCTCCTCAAGGATGTGATTTTTTTGTTTGTTTTTTAAGGTAATACTTGAGTAGTTGGGAAAACTTCCATGTACTTCAGGATATCTGTTCAGAAATTTGTACAGCATGTTTACATACATAGGCAAGTATTTTAATTGAAAAAGTGTATTCTCAGCTTGCCATGCCTACCTATTTAGAAGGCATTTGTGTTCTTAAGCAGAAAGCACATCATCTTTTATTCCGTAAAAACACAGAACAAGACCATGCACAAGATAGGTGTTCTTAGAATCTCGTGGTTACACCTGTGCTCTTGTTCTTGGACTCTGGTGTCCAATAGAGCCCAGTCATATTTGAAAGCTACAATCTCATATTCATTTCTCATCTTAAAAGAAGCAAATATTTGTAATATTTTCAAAATAGAATTATAAGGAACCAGTCATACTTTAAAACATATCACTAGTGCTCAAGACCCCATTGTAAGGGAAACCTAGTATGAAATGTAAGAAAACCAAAATTTTTTAATCACCTTTTTATAGAACTATGAATTTATGAAAACCTGAGAAACTGATTGAAATTCATAAATTATATACAGCAGTGTACTAAAGTGGTTCATAAACTTGGAGTTTATGGAGTGAAAAACTTTGGGGAGTGAAAAAGCTTCATAGTACCTCTTCCAGTGGTTACTAATTTCAAGTCTGGAAAACTAGGAATAAAGATATTTTCATTAAGCTTTTAAGTTGAGACTGATTTAATTTAGTACAGCTTGAAGGAGGTGAATTTAAGTATAATATTTGATGCTAGGGTGGCATGATATGGATATAGTGAACAAATACTTGTGTGGAAAACATTAATATTGTTTTTCATCATGTAGATTGCAAGGCAGTGAAAGATATTTCAAGTTGTTAAGAAGCTAATATTAAGGTAGAGGATTATTTTAATCAGTGAAATTAAATGCTTGGAGTATGGTTTTTGTGATTATCTCATGCTGTTAGTTTTTGCTTTAATCTTGTCAAATGCTTTTCATATTAATACTTAAAAAAACATTTTTAGTAACAGAAGTTTTAATTGTCTAATTTTTTAAAAATAATTTTTAATTTTTTTTGGCCACACCGTGTGGCATGCGGGATCTTAATTCCCCCACTGGGTACCGAACCCATGCCCCCTGCAGCGGAAGTGTGGAGTCCTAACCACTGGATCGCCAGGGAGTTCCCAGAAGTTTTCATTTTAAATCATGCACTTTCTTTTAAATGGATTATTAATTTGTTCTCACGGTTACTTAAAGTTTTTTCTTGACCATTTCCTGTAGAAACTCCGAAAATGGCAGCATTGATTTATTTGGGGAACTAAAGACACTTCTTTAGCCAAGGTTCATCCTTTTCATTTTCTCCCACTAAGACAAGAAGAGTGTCTGGGCAAACTCTAGACTTGGGAAGCTCTAGAGAGTGAATCCGAATCTCCAGCAGCTTAGTTCAGCTTCGGTCAGCTGCAGCTGGGGCCACATTTAATCAGAAAGCTTAGTTTTCTTTGTTTGGGCGTGGGGGGAACTGGAGCGGTTGCTGTGTCAGATGTAGCTCATAAAGTTCCTTCATTGCTTACAGGAAAAACTCCTAAAGGGATGGAAGAGGAGTCCACTAAGAATATTCCTTTAGTTACAAGGCTGAGTGTTCTCAGACTTACCTTCTCACAAAGCGAGCAGTTACTCGGGGGCCCTGTTCCTTGGATGTCTGACAGCAGGCTCTTTGTTCCTCCTTTGGCCTCTTTTCATTCAACATCTAGACAGTGACAATCACATTTTTTAAAAAGTGCCAGTTGCTTAGGAAGTCATCATCTCTGCCGTTGAAGGGTTTACAATTTAGTAGGAGGAGATCAAGATGGAAATAAGTTTAGGAATGTGTTACATGTGTAATGATAATTTCATGCCTAAAGTATAGTGCCTTCCATTTCTGCAGGGACCAAGAAAGCGAACACCGAAGTTTATTTGCCCTACCTGACATTCCCCTGTGAATCCGAAATGCATTGCTTCTTGCCAGACTAAGACAGGCTGTAAGATGTTACAATATATCTCTCATTTCCCTACCCTGGTAGCTAAGTATTTGCATATTTACTGGAGCTTTCTAAATATAATGGCTTATCCCTAAAGAGAGACTCTAATGGAGGGATTATAGGTTAAGTGGGAAATGTGTGCCAAAGACATTTGGGTAAGCCAATTAACCTGATGGTTTTTCTCAGTTAATTATCATTGAGTGAACAGAGTTTAGTGCCCAGAGTGAGTGAACTACTTTTAGATGCAAGTGATAATTCCCTATATACTTAAAACAATGTAGAATTTTTCTAAAAGGTGAGTGCAGCTTATCAATACCAATCATTTCTAGTTAGAATTCAGTTCATCAAATATATATTGAATGCCTACTATGTGCAAGGCTCCAGAAGATAAATAAGATACTGTTCTGTGTCTTAGGAGTTAACAGTGCATTGCGGAGATAAAGCAAGTCCTAACAAGCTGAATCGGACCTGAAGACCATTGCAGAGCTTGATGTGTAGCCACATTGCTCTCCATCCCATGAAGGACAATAGTCCAAGACAGAGTAATGCCAGTGATTCCTGCCACTCCATCCCTCAAACTTCACTCCAGCCAAACCAATCTATTGCATTTTTTTCAGGTCCCAAGCTCACCACCTTCTTCTCTCCTGCCTCATGGTCCTTGAAAATATTGCCCATCAGTCTGGCAACATCCTAACTCCGTTACTCTTTCGCTTAACCCCTTCCGTGTATGTAGACATGCTTTCCTCCAGGAAGCTCTTGACCCGTCGACTGTCGGAAGTCTGTTCTGTTCTCCCAAGGCAATCAGGATTTCGTGTCAGAGAGGTATTTATTATACTGCAGTGAAATTGCCTCTACACATCTTTGCCTCTTCTACTAGGCTGTTTCTCGAAGTCAGTGCATCTGTTTTACTCACCATTCTATCTGCAGTGCCCTTTATAGTGTCTAGCCCATCACGGAATGTATGAATAAATGAGTGAGTGAATAATTTTCTTAAGACAGAATCAATCCATTTTGTTGAGTTGTGATTTTCAATAGGGTAGAGAAGAGGGACTGTTAAAATGCCCTGATTTCAATGCATATATTTCCTCCTACTCCTTCTGAAATGTCTTCCACATCTCATCCCATGTAAGATCCCTGATGATGGTAGTAAGAAGTCGATGGTATTTTTTCTTTTTTTTTTTTTCTTTTTGCGTTACGCGGGCCTCTCACTGTTGTGGCCTCTCCCGTTGCGGAGCACAGGCTCCGGACGCACAGGCTCAGCGGCCATGGCTCACGGGCCCAGCCGCTCCGCGGCACGTGGGATCCTCCCGGACCGGGGCACGAACCCATGTCCCCTGCCCCGGCAGGCGGACTCTGAACCACTGCGCCACCAGGGAAGCCCGAAGTCAGTGTTATTAATGGGAATGTGTCAATGCGCAATGTTAAAATCGAGCCGATTTGCAACAATAACTAGGAGAGACTTTAGGGGAGACTGGGGCATCACAAACGAGCATTGGCAGTTGAAGTGTATCTGGACAGATGTAAACTGGTCAAAGAACAGCAATCCAGGCAGAGGAAGGAAAAAAATGATCTGAGCGAAGGCCTAGAAGCTGGGAAGTTCGGTTGACATTAGGATGCATATAGAGGAGTAATGGGAGATTGGCCTAGAAGTCATAATGGGGTTGGCTGTGAATGCTGGGCTGGGAAGGGTGTTTATTTTGGTAAGAAATAGGATGTGATGAGGGATTCTTGTGAAGCAGAGTGATGGTGTTAGGGTTATACTTCAGGAGTTATATTTCAGGAAGTTTCTCTATCCACAGCATGTATAATAGATCAAAAGGGGAATGAAAGCAGGCAGGGATGACTAGTTCAGTTTTACAAATGTTTGTTATGTGCCTCATATGTATTGGGCATTGAAGAAAATATACTCTTTCCATGGGGGGACTTTGAGCCTAATGAAAGAAACAGAATAATAAACAGGCGCTTTTAGTAAGCCTGCTAAGCAATAGGGGTAGGAAATGATGGAAGCCTGAATGGGGGCGGGGGAAGGAGAAAAGAGAAGTTAGAGGTGAATTTAAGGGAAACTTGTGAGTTGCATTTTTCTCTGAGATCCTGACTGGCGTCAACATATCCTTAACCAATTTAAAAGTAGATGTAGGAGCAAAGAGAGAAGGACCTCTCATGCACAACCGCGGTGTCAGTGGTGGAAGAATGATGGTGCTTAATGAGGGGCTTGTATGAAAAAGGAGGTGGTGTGTAAGGAAAATTATTTGGATTCAGTCTTATTCAGCTGAAGATACTGAAAGGGCAACTAACAATATTGCTTGATAGTTACACAGTGCTATTTTATTTCGCAGTCTTCGGTTGCACATCTCAGAATAACAGTTCAAACTAGTGTATTGGCTTATTGGCTTATTTAGTTATTGGCTTATTTAGCGGTGTTAGCTTCAGGCATGACGGGATCCGGCTGCACTAAGAATTGCCTCTGTCTCCTTGATCTGGGTTTTTTGTGTTGGCTTCATTCTTAGGCTCTGTCTTCAGGGAATCCTTTAGTAGCCCTAGGATTTCATCTCATTCTTAAAATAAGATGTCCTTTCCTAGTAGATTGTTGGAGCTGTTTTGACTCCAACTGACCTGGCTGGCTGCTAAGTCAGTTCTTGTGGCCAGAAATGAGGATGGGGGGATATAGTATGCTAACTGGCCAAATCAAATGATAACCTTTCATCAGGAGGTGGGGATGACAGCTTCACTCTATGCACATGGACTGAGGGTGGATGTGGCCTGTTCTCAGAAGGAAGAACAGGACACTTAACTAAGAAGAAGGGGTCTGGAAAAACCAGTCCATGACACCAGGCTAAGTAATTTTTCAAACATTTTAAGTTAACGTTGCCTCATTTGATCTTCAACACAACAATCTGTGAGAAGCGTTGTTATCTACCAACTGTAGGTAAAGAAGCTGTGCTTTAGAGAGGTTAACTGGCCAAAGGTAAGACTCTGGTGTTAGTAGAGAAACCGGGATTGCATCATTCAGGTATGGCTGTCACCTGGGGCAGTACAAGGGTAGGCTTGTGAGCAATACTCAGGCTGGAGGCGTTGATGGAGAAAGCATCTCTTGAGTTGCAGGTGTCAAAGATGATGACCACAGAGGTGGAAAGTGTAGAGAGAGGGGAGGTCAGGAGACAGAACCGAGAGAAACATCCACATTTGGGAGAAAATTCTGAAAGAGATGCTAGCCAAGGAGAGTTGGAAAGAAGTCAAAAAAGATAGGAGGGGAATGGGAAGAGTAATGTGTTAAAAGACCCCAGGTACGACTTCATAAATGTTTATTATTTTGTGCTGAGAGTGTCATAAAAGCTTAAAGGAATTTTAAGTGAAATAGGACCATGGTACATAGATTTTTGAAGGCTATATATATATGAAGAAAGAGTACTGATTTTGCATTGATGGCTAGCACTAGTTGTTTGGTGTTAATGGTGATAATACTAATAATGACAGCAGCTATCATGTGTTACATATATTACATATAACAATGTGCTTTTTGCTTACTAACTCGTTTCCTCCTCAAAATGGTCCTATAAGGCAAGTACAGTTATTATCCTTATTTTGCAGATGAAAAAACTGAGGTACAGAGTAACTCCGGTCCAGTTGGCTCCAGACTCAGTTTTCTTAACCACTGCATTTCACTGCCCTTTCTGGGCATAGATTGGCGTGCTTGGGTAGCACTGAAGCAGGGCAGGTTAACAAAGGCCATGCTCTTTCTTCTTTCTCCTGTGGAACAAATTTCAACCCATCACCTAAAAGAAAAAAAATTTTTTTTTAAATATAGAGTTTGGCCTTTACTTACTTTTTAGTAGAACAATTTGGAAGTACTTGGGAAGAGCGTGCCATTTGATGTTTGGAGAATCTAAGCATCATTCCTCCTCTGAAGGACTGATGGCCATCATTTTTGTGGGTGCTCATGACTGAAAAGGTCAACAGACAGGAAAAATAGTACTGAGAGAAACCCACACAAGGACAGTTGGGATGGCAGTGTCATATCATTCATCCGTTTTACGTTTTACAATAGCGTTGGCCTTTGTCAACGTTTTTTAAAGGAAAAATCATAATGCAGCAAAAAACAAAGAGCCACAAATGAACAAAACTGAAAACAGATGAAGACCTCCTTGAACGCTTGAGAGACTGGATCTTTTTGCTTCAAAAGACAGTCTCTTGGGCCTGTGTTCTCTGGAGAATTCTGCCTACAATTGTTTCTTTTCCACACCTGCTGCTTCAATGTTCTTCACCTTTCCTGGAGTGGAAAATTTCCCAATTCCTTAGTGTCTTTCTGAATTTTCAATACCCACTCACAGAAGTAACATTAGAAATTATATCAGCAGGACATTTTGTTTTGAGTTAAGCCTTTTCATTGACTGAGAAGTAGCAGGTTTCCCTCTTTCAGTTTTGGACTTGCATAAGAAAACGCAAATAGATGAGTATCTATTATGTTGAGTGTTGAGCGACTACCTTTACTTCTCATTTTGCTGGCAGATTATCCAGATTCCATTAAATCCCTTTTGGTGTGTATCTTTCTTAATATGATGTGAAGGATGCGTAATGCATCCCTTATCACTGACTTGCATGTGTGACATGACTTATGTACTAAAGCCCAGTGCAATTTCGTCTTATTTCTTGTTCTTTTGCCGTAACATTTATTGAGTAAATAAAAACCTGGCTAATAATAAGATAATGTCCATCAGAGAATTTTATCAGACTGAAGTCTCCCTTAGTGCAGTATATTTTGAACATGGGTGGGATGTTCCTTTGCTCTTCTATTATGTTATTGACACTGTTTGCCTTTAATTCTTTTCTACAGTGTAAATTTAGGGCTGTGCCGCATCAAAGGTTTTTCTCACAATGAAATTATGAGATTTGTTAGTTTTGTTCTTTGTTTTGAAATTCTTGTTTCATGAGAGTTAAACGCATAGTATATCTTGTTGTTGCTGCAGATTACTAGATTTATTGCTACGGATATAAGAAATTCTGGCAGCTTTGAACAGATTTTTAAACGTGTGCTTCTTTTTTTTTTTTTTCCTTTCCCTCAAAAAGTCTTTACAGAGTTAGTTATGGAGCTGAACTAATAGCATGTAGAAAACCTGGTTTAGGGAACATGCATCTCCATTCTATAAGGATCTGCCACTGAAAGGGTGAAGTATTGTCCTAAACAAAATGTGCTTTTCAGCTTTTCTCGCTAAATTAGCCAAGCCTTATCCCACAGTGCTTTGCTGTTGAACTTTCTGCTGCCCTGACTTTGATAGTATGAACGTTTCCGCATTGATATTAGAGAAATGCACATCAATATCTAAGTTAATGTTCAGTGGAGGCCAGTTGGCTTTTCATTCTCAATGGCTTGAAATCAGCTCTAACAACACTGGCAGTTTGGCAGTTTTTCATATTTCTTTAAAATTTTAATTATAACCCATCAAGTCTTAAGCAATTACTTCTGGGGTAGACTCTTGATGAATGTCATAACAGGGTGTTTTAGTTTAATGGATCCAGACTAACATCTGTTTCTAATATTTTAAAAGCCAATTTATATGGAAATTCATTTATACACAGTCAATACACGGAGCCTTGTAAAAATCAAAATCAAAATGGAAAATCAAACCACTGTGATATAGTAGGTCTTCTGTTAACAAAGGATTTCACTGATGAGTAGATTCAGCTGTGCTAACACCCAAACTATTGCAGCTTAAACAAGATAGCAATTTATTTCTCATACTCAGGTAGTTTGCCAAGGGCTGGTATGGTCTACCATGACAGGGACTCAGTTTCCTTCAGTCTTATTGCTCTGTTGGCATGACTTCTATTCCTAAGGACACCTTATGAGTCACGATGGCTGCTGGAACTCCAGCTATTACATCTGTGCTCCAGCAGGAAGGGGGTAGGGGTAGGAGAGGGAAGGATACTAAGCTTTTTCCTTTTAAGGATACTTTTTTCTAGTAGTGCATAGCACTCTGCTTATATTCCACTGACCAAATATTAGTCAGTGGCCAAATACTAGTCACAGGACCATATTTAGCAGCAAGGGAAGATAGGAAATGATAATTTTTTGTCCAGAAGACATGTACCCAGCTAAAAACTAAAGTATGGGAAAATGGAGAACATAGACACTGGAGAACTGTCTGTAACACTGAGTACTTTTTAAAACCTTATTTTGACAGACTTTCTGCCTTTTATTGAGCATCTAGAAAAGTCAGCTCGTTTTCATAAGTAGATAATATATACAGAAGGACTAGCATAGTGTTTGGCAGAGTAGATAACCAACTACTATTAATGTATGTTGATGTCTGTTTTAATTCCAGCCCCCAGATGCACCTAATTTCAGAGGTTGTGGGTCGAACTGAATTTTATAAGGGGCTTTTTGTAGATTAGAATACAGTCTTTGTAGAATAATAATAGCAGCAGCTCACAGGGCCAAGGTGTTCTTTGCACTAGGTCTCCAGAACGCTCATGTATCTGCAAAGCGGTGTTCTTTGCTTTTTTACACAGTAGATAAATGAACAATTGCAAGGGTTAGAAATGTGGAAGCTCGGGCTCCTCCCCAGACCTACTGAATTAGAACCTTTACATGCCTGATAATGAGATCCCCAGGTGATCTGCATGTATGGGAAACATTGCTCTGGGCACAGATGTTCTACCTAAAATTTATTTCTGCTGGGCGGGGTGGGGGTGGGGACGGCTAGTCCTTGCTGTAAGCTTTTCCCCTGCACCAGTATCACCTGAGACTTTCTAGCCAACACGCGCGCAATTGTTTGGCAACTGCTTTATTGAACCTTAAGAGTTAAGCCTTTAACTCTGCATTTATTCTTCAAAGGTATTTGCATTCAAACAAGGAGGAAAGCTTTTGAGGGAGAGAAACCTTAACACAACCTTAATTGCGGATCTAGTAAGCCATTAAGGGGAGGATCTGAATTCAATCTACTTGGAAAGCCGGCTCCAAGGCTCGTTTGCATTAATCACGTATACCTGGAATCCCATCATAAAGCCACGTGATGACAAAGCCACGTGATGACAAGGCTACAAAGGAAGGCAGTGTTTTAGCAGTATGGTTTAGCAGTGTATTTCCTTCTTTCTTTCTGTATTTTACATTAGATTTCTGTTTCGACATTTTATTTTTTAGCCGTGCTATCAAGACTAATCAGGACCTTCTCCCAGAAACCCCATGGACCCACATTTTCTACAATGATTTTTGGGGGACACTGCTAACCCACAGCGGCAGCCACAAGTCCTACCGGCCGCTCTGCACTCTTTCCTTCCGCCTGAACCATGCCATCGGAGGGCTGAATCCCTGGAGCTACCATCTTGTCAACGTGCTCCTGCATGCGGCGGTCACTGGTCTCTTCACGAGCTTCTCCAAGATCCTGCTTGGGGATGGATACTGGACCTTCATGGCTGGCTTGATGTTTGCCTCTCACCCCATCCACACGGAGGCGGTGGCAGGAATCGTGGGCCGGGCCGATGTGGGGGCCAGTCTCTTCTTCCTCCTCTCCTTGCTCTGCTACATGAAACACTGTTCTACAAGGGGCGCCTCGGCCAGGACCTGGGGCTGGTTCCTGGGGACAGGACTGTGCGCCGGATGCAGCATGCTGTGGAAGGAACAAGGAGTGACGGTCCTGGCAGTTTCAGCCATTTATGACGTCTTTGTCTTTCACAGGCTGAAAATGAAACAGATCTTACCCACCATTTACAAAGTAAGTGATTGTTGGTGCTTGAGCATTGGATTACTGAGTCCTCTCCTTGCTTGGTCCCTTTTCCCCATTTAAAAAGCAAATGTGTTCCTCTTCAAAGAGAATTTAAAGTAAGTTACTTTTTGATCTTCGGAAGGTGGAAGTGTCCTCTCTGACCTTTCCCTACTAACTGGGTGTCAGTCACGGATGATTTTATTTCTCAGGTTTCTTATTTTCATGATTTCCAAGGGGCTAGAAGGACAATTCTGCCTTGTAAAGAATATGCATCTTTATTATTTATTTAGTTTTACTCCTCGATTTCAGCCCAAATTCCCTGTAATCCAATAAATTGCCTCTAAAATGTGTTTGAAAAAAATAACACAGCTGATCATAGAGCTAGATGCTCGACTCTGTCAAGAGGAAATCCTCTGCTATTTGTTAATATTACTTTTCCTGAGCTGACTTTGGGAAACAACCCTCTCTGCAGTGCACTGGGAACTCACATTCTTAAATCATGAGTCATATTCACCTTTCCCTGATGTAGTGTATAAGAACCGAAGAGTCAAAACAGAAAGTGGTTATTGTAAGTTTTGCCCTGAGGCCAATTAAGACCTTTGCTTCAGGGCTTAATATGTGTTCTTCTGTATTCCCTTAGTGGTTGCAAAACGCAATGTCGTCTGAAGGTCAGGGAAGCACTTTCGGATCCCACGTACTTAAAGAGAACTGAGCAGTTTTCTGCTGGTGTGTTTGGGTGGACCAGCAGCTCTTGAGAAACTGCCTCCTTCCCATCTCCCCATCCTCCCTCTCTGGCAATAAACTCACCCTTGCTTTAACTTAAGTATAAAGGCGGAACTTTGCCAGTGTTTGCAGACCTCAGCCATTTTCTAAATCATGGACCACAGCCAGCTCCTCCATCCTTTTGGACACTCTTAAGCAAGGAATTACGGTTTAGGATACTGACCCTGAGAAAGCTGTCAAGTTTTCTAGTTTTTACCACTTTTTTCTCTCAGTTCTTAATTTTACTTAAAATTCAATTGGGAAGAAATTGAAATAAGGAACAAAATTGAGGGAAATGGAAACATTTATTTTATTTTTAAAATATATTTTTAATTTTTGGCTGCGTTGGGTCTTCGTTGCTGTGCGCAGGCTTTCTCTAGTTGCGGCGAGCGGCGGCTACTCTTCGTTGTGGTACATGGGCTTCTCATTGCGGTGGCTTCTCTTTGTTGGGGAGTACGGGCTCTAGGCGCGCGGGCTTCAGTAGTTGTGGCACGCGGGCTCAGTAGTTGTGTCTCGCTGGCTCTAGAGCGCAGACTTAGTAGCTGTGGCACACGGGCTTAGTTGCTCCTCGGCATGTGGGATCTTCCCAGACCAGGGCTCAAACCCGTGTCTCCTGCATCGGCAGGTGGAGTCTTAACCACTGCACCACCAGGGAAGTCCTCGGAAACATTTATTTTTAAATGACTTTTTTTTCTTTTACATAGGAGGCAGAGTAATTACTGCTGTGCCTCTGCTCTGCAGGGAACTCCAGTATCAAGTGCTTAATGAAGTTCTTTTGTGATTTCGGTTAAATGCTGAAACTTTAAAAGAGAACTCTGGTTAGAGTTTGATGCTTTGCAAACAACATATGGTTTGAAAGTCAAGCTTTTAATTTCAAATCAATTTTAATTAGTCTCTCAAGGAAATTTAGGGGAAATAATCTTTTTCTTTCCTTTGAAAACCATGCCATCAACAATAGACAGTTTTCTTGTTTTACTGGAAATACAAATAGAGTAAGTGTAAGTCATGGTCCGTGTCCTATGCAGGGTGAGAACTATTTGCGGATGCAGACTGGGTGTTTTAAGACCTTGTGTTGATAGCTTGTGAAACACTGTGGTTTCTCCTACAGAATTTTCATGTTACCATCTCATGAATTAGGAAATTACCTTGGTATGTCAATTCAGGACTTGCTTTTAGGACCTTTGAAGTTCTCTTCTGAGAAATTTTCAGGTCTGTAAGCCTGTTTTCAAGGATTAAGTTGCTGATTGATCTCCTTACTATAAACATGTCCCATGCAGCATTTGGGACATACTTAGAAGACTATCCTTTGTTCATCTGAAATTAAAATATAACTGGGCATCTCGTATTTTACTTGGCAGCCTTACTCATGCAACTGCTGCTTCAGAAAACGAGACGTGCCACTAGTGCAGGGGAGAAGAACTGTTCTCTCCATCGGAGTTCTTTGGCTGGGCTAATAATCAAATGGCCGTAAGACAGATTAACAGGAGAAAAACAGATTTGGTTTTGTACACACAGGACCCCCTCAGAGACAGGAGAAGCTCCTCAACAGTTAGGCAGTTGAGGTTTCTATGCCATCCTGAGCTAAGGAAAAGGGGGGAGGGGTCTGGAACTTCAGAGGAAGGAAGACGATGCACAGGAAGACAGGACGAGCAAATGTTTGCCATGCCAGGCCAAAGAGTCTTCCTTATGTAAAAAAGTTATCTTTGGTAATAACTCTCTTCCTGGCACAGGCTAACTAAATCCTTTTAGGCATTTCGGAGGGAAGTAAAAACTTCTTCTTGAGTCTGTTGGACCTTAATTGTCTTTCGCTCCGTATAATCCACATGCCAAAGTGGCACATTCTGTGGCAGCCTGCCCCGAACCCCATCACTGTGAAGGAATTCGTAAGAGTAGAGAGTGTGAAGTCCCCCGCACTATGGGAAAGGACTTAATGGCTTTGAATGTTCAGTGTCTTGAGAAGTTTTCAGATGGAAACTTGCCCAGGCTGCCTGGCAGCCACTGCTTGCGGGCGAGGGAAGTGGTCAGGGCAGCAAAACCCTTCATCTGATAGCTGCTATCTCAACTTAGCAGTGAGCTTAATGAGGACATTGGGATAACAGACTTTACAGATCCATAAGGAACCTTGAGACCATCTATGCCAGTCCCCTTGTTTCCAGCTGAGGTGTAGAGAACCAGAGATGTGAAAGTCACCCAGAAAATGGTGGAATCACTAGGACTAGAAGACATATTTGTAACTGTCTAGTGATCTTACACTGTGAAGGTGTGAAGATGAATAAAGTAGTCAGATGACTCCACAGTAGAAAAGAAAATAATAGGCATTGTATCTTAACGTGCACTGGCTGAGTCACTTTGCACTAGTTCAATGACCTGTTTCTTCATGTAGAAATCGAGATAATTAATGTTCTTTCCTAGAGATGTTAGGAAGATTATGTGAAACTGTAGAGTGTTCGTTGTGAACTGGGTGCCCCATATTTGGAAGTCACTTAAGGCACATTAGTTGAAGGGAAAGAAGAAATATCAGTGGAAATGTGATTCTTTATCTCAAAAAAGAGAAGGCCAAAGGATACATTTCTACTAGTCTTTAAACACGCAGTGGTTTGAAAGCACATGAATTAGGAGTCAACTAAAGCTGAAGCATGAATATTTAAGCAAAAACTTTCATTTAGAATTTCATGACTCTGGGGCTTATAAACACTGGCATAGATTACATATGGAAGTTATAGAAAAATTCCATGTTCTGTCTTTAAAATAAATAGATCTCTATGCCTGGGGTGAGTTAGAAGAGACTCTGAAGGAAGTGGATTAAAAGACGTTTCAACCTTAAACGAATAATCGTCTTAAATGTCTTACTAATTAACTCTGCATCGGAGTTATCATAGTTGGCCACATGAAATAAACTTCCCTGCCTTATTAAAACATAACTTATATATAAACAGAAAAATCCAGTGCACAAATGTTTACCTCTATTAGGCAAACTAGAGAACCAGCCAGATACTCAAAAATCTAAAGATGGTGGTCCTACGAGCTGGAAGTTATTAAAACCAGAGGAGCAAGGCTCTCCATTTTTTTTTTTTTTTTTTTTTTTTCCGGTACGCGGGCCTCTCACTGCTGTGGCCTCTCCCGTTGCGGAGCACAGGCTCCGGACGCACAGGCCCAGCGGCCATGGCTCACGGGCCCAGCCGCTCCGTGGCATGTGGGATCCTCCCGGACCGGGGCACGAACCTGTGTCCCCTGCATCGGCAGGCGGACTCTCAACCACTGCGCCACCAGGGAAGCCCAAGGCTCTTCATTTTTATACTTTTGTCCGTAATGTTTTTCTCATAGCAGTCACACTCAGCTTCTCCCTTCACATTTCTTCGGAAACGTCAGAAGTTAGAGGCCTTATCAGATCCAGGCCCCAAAATCAAATGCACACCAGGACCAGGCAGGAGGGCCTGTGGTGAACTAGAGGTTATGCTCTCGCACTCGTACTTCTCTCCATCCCATTATTGCGATAAGAAAATACAGGTTTCAGTTTCGTAGAGGTCAATATTTTTCTAAGACAGACATCTGTATTTTCTATGACATCTCCTGTTATTTATTATTGGTTACTAATTTAAGAACAAATATGCCCTGTTTGGGCCAGACGATATCCTTGGGATGACTGAATCTGGCCAGAAGTCTTGGCTGCCGTTTTTTGACTTCTAAGATTCATGCAAGGGATACCCGTGTCCATATGACATGTAAATTTTTTGTAGTTCTGCAAAAGAAATACGAAAGTTTTTTCTTCGATGAAGTGTTTGAAAAACAGTAGGTACCCAGAAAATCATAGCTATTTTATTTAGTATTTGGTAACCATGTATAGTGTTTATATCTGCCAGGCACTGTTCTGAATATGTCAAAAATATTAACACATTTAACTTATTTAGTAAATGCTTATCAAGAGAGTAATATGACTTATGAAATAATGTGGTTGAATATAATATGAAATAATATAGTTTTCAATAGTTAGGAAGATTTCTAAGAAAACAATATAAAATCTTCAGGAATGTGTATGAACAAAATTAGAGTTCCTAACGATTTTTTTGAAAACTGTTAAATGTTCTAGATCCTCACTTCAGCATCTATTTAATACGTTTCCTACATTATTCTTGGCATCTAGTGCACCATTTGGCACATAGTAGGAACCTAGTAAATTATTGAATTCGCCCTTGTTTAAGATTGACTTTTGAAAAGGATGTGCCTGCAATGGTAAAGTGAAATCCTATACTCTCCCCTTTCTACAGTGAGGATTTCATTACTGGTTAGTGAGTTCTGGAAGGTAGGATTGGAAGAAATTCATGTCAGAAAAATGTTGAAAAATGAGTTTTCTTGACCTCTCACCAAATGATTATTTTAGCCTTTCTTAGATGATTTTCACTTACTTTTTTTTTTTTTTTTTTTGCGGTACGCGGGCCTCTCACTGTTGTGGCCTCTCCCGCTGCGGAGCACAGGCTCCGGATGCACAGGCTCAGGCGCCATGGCTCACAGGCCCAGCCGCTCCGCGCGGCATGTGGGATCCTCCCGGACCAGGGCACGAACCCGTGTCCCCTGCATCGGCAGGCGGACTCTCAACCACTGCGCCACCAGGGAAGCCCCTTCACTTACTTTTTGACAGCATAAAACTAAGTAAGGGGAGTGGGGAACCCTTGAAACACACACTAGCCTTGCAAATAAATGCTAGACTTTTATCTGCCCACAAAATATTTTACAAGTCTCCCATGACCCCAGGAGGTACATGGGTAATAAAATCAGTAAAGGCAACATTTTTCTTACTTACCCAACATCAGTCATTGCTTGCCTAGTGGCCATTTTCTGTGCTTATTTAACATCTGTTAACTGTTTTAATGTGGAAACATCTTTTTCTCCCCCCCCTTTATTAGCCTCATAATCACTTACTCAGTTACAGGTGGGGAAAAAAATTTAAAAAGGAAGGAAATCTGAAAGCGGGTGTAACAATTCTAACTATAGCCCAAAATAATTTGGAAAAATGAAGCCCTTTGAGTTTGATCTTTTTAAAGACTGTCTCTAAAGATGGCTGCATTAATTTTGCTGTGGTTGCTTCCAAGATGTGCATTATCTGGACAGCCTCCTTCAAATAAAATCTTGCGGCTGTATTTCATGTAAACAAGATAAAGAGACTATATTATTAGAGAGGGAAACGGGAGGCATTGCCACTTTCAAAAAACGAGACATCTCTGTCCAGAAATAACTTTATTTTAATGCGAAGCAGGATGTGTTTGATGGAGGTTGCCTTTGTTGAACAAGTTTACCCTTTATCTTGGGTATTATGTAAGCTGGGCTCTACAGCCGGGTGCAGTGATCAGACCCACACTAACAAACAGTCCCATATTTCCAAACCATTTACAGGGTTTATCTTGAGAATGGTTTCTGAGGGTTAGGGCTTATGTTCTGTTGAAGGTTTGGGTTTGTCGCTGTCAGAACACTGAAGACATTAAACGTAGTGCTTCTGTATATCAGACTATTTTGTGTGACTCCCCGTGTACAGAAGAGCCAGCGCATAGCCTGCAGGTATTTGCACATTGAATCCATATGTGTTTTTTTATTTGATTAGCTGCTCGGATGACATTGGTGGAATCTGTTATCATTTATGTCCCTGTCCCTTTTCTTTCTAGACCAGGTTGTGGTTTTACGTAAGATGTGACCCTCATATCCATTGCCTTGAATGAAATAGGATATATTTGCCCTTTCTGGTTGTCTTTAATCACCATCTGTGCCACTCCAAGTAGTGTTCGTGCTTCCTGAGGATTGTCTTTTCCCCCATTTGCCTTACACTTGACTTTGTGAGAATCCAGATATAGCAAGATACTCCGATTCCGATCACAGTATTTCCTCGCATTATTGAAACTGGAGGACTGTTTGTCATGCAGCTACAAATGAATCTGGATTTCCTTCAAGTAAACTTGTTGTAGCATTTAATATTCATGACCTGTAATTCTTTAAAACTTTGAACTGCTGCGAAGACCGCTAACCAGATAACACCACAAATAAAGTCGAGGTTCAGAAATATTTTACAATTCAAAAAGCCAAAGATTAATAGGGTATTTTATTCCTGCAGGTTGGCTTCCTTGCTCAGCTGACTTAAGATGATTCTGTATTCTATTTGTGGTTTAGGTTCTAATTATTTAAATTTGGGAAGCTGATTACCCTTGCAGGTTTCTGTAATACTTGCATTAGAGTGTTAATACCTGGGACAGTGTTCTATTCACAAATTATGATTTTTTTTTAAAGATTCATCTTTGTGCAAGGCATGGTGTTAGGTGATGTGGGGAATCAAAGATGAATCGAAAAAATTCTGCCCTGAAGGACGTTTGAGAGTAGTAGGAAGTGGAGAATAGTGCCTGCCAGTATAGAACTGAAATTCAAGCTGAAGAGTGGTGAGGGCTGGAGGGGAGGCCCTGGGAGCATTAGGGCGGCTTAGAGGAAGGGGAGGTGACTTTCAGCTGAAGTGCCTTCAGCAGCAAAGGTGTGAGAGGAGGACCCCGAAGGATTCTTGGGATATGGGCATTTATAATTGGACAGACGAGGAAGAGTGGAGAGCGGAGCCTGAGCATTACACAGAGGGACGCTCAGAGGAAGTTACTGAGGAGCACTGAGCAGTCCTTTTGTTAAGATACCCAGAGCACCAGGACCTGGAGAGGAAAATGAATCAGGAAAGGTAGACTGAGACAGCTACTGGGTCTAACGATGTCGGGGCCCTTTAAGATGGCTTGTCACCCCGACAATGATGGGAAGTGATGCATGGCTTTCAAATGTGCTAGCCGTTGGACTGGTCCATGGGAGAAGCCCAAGAATGTATAGGCCAGCTCTTCTTGCCTCTTGGAGAACTTTCTTTTCTGTTCTTCCCCTAAACCTTGGGGAGAGAGGGTCCCTTGGGTGATGAGATTAACGACCAGACTCAGGAGTAGAAGTTGTATCTCATTCAGTGAGTGTGTCTCCTATCAGTGTTTATTTCGTTCTTTAGCATTTAAAAGAAAAGCAGTTATTTTCTGAAGGCTAATATTGTCGTACTTTTTTCTCTGTAACATTTGGCATATTATTATATACTCCTAATGAGAAAAACAGGGAGTCCTTAAGGGCTCTTTCCTATGTCCGTTCTTCCAGTATTCCTGAAACGTGTTCAGATATTACTGTGAATGGCCACAAATACAAATCCCTCTTTGTTTTGTACTCTTTCACAAAGGAAGACAGAAAAAAAAAATTTTACAGGACGGAATAAAACACCCTATCAGCACTAAATTTCAACCAGTTAACTGAGTACACTGTCAGTGAAAATGACACGCAAATTGGACCTTGTGATGAATAAATAATGAGTCTCATTGAAATCATCTCTGCTGTTCTCATAACACTGTCTGGGATGCATATTACATCACTTGGCTCAATTTTCGATAACCTGCTGCCTCAGAGGAATCCAATTGACTGACGGGATCTCATGACTATCAGGTTACTCATATTCAGCTGGGTTCTGTCAATTTCACAGAAAATGATGTGGTTTGCACAAATTTGAAATCCATTGTCATTGCCTAGAAGTCAGATTCCTGTCTTAAATGCCTGGAACAATGGAAATGCTAATTTAGTTTTGATTTCTCAAATGAAACTTAAGCTATAGAAAGCCTGATTTCCAGAGTACATTAGAGATTCCTTAAAAGGTGTGAGCAGGGTGGGAGGTGGGTTGGATAAAACTGAATATTAAATCAAATTCTTTGATCATTAGAATATCTGTGATATGTGATACTGTGGTAAAGGTTGCATGGTGTGATGTTTTATTTTTTATATCCAGTTTCATACCTATTGATCACAGTATTCCTTTCTTCAAAAAGGAAAATAAGAAATCAAAAGGGAAGAACAGCACTTTCTGATACAAAAGTCTGCAGTGATTTGGTGCTAGGAAGGTCGATGTGCCCTTGCTCTCAGGGTTTGTCTTTACAGCTCTGCAGCACCCAGATGGCTCCTGTATGCTCTGTTGGTCTGATTACAACTCTTGCATCAAGTGAAATAGCATGAATTCAGAATTTAATACATGTTTCCTCGGTAATTATGGCCTTGATTAGTGAAGTCAGTGTTCCTGTTCCAGAGGACACTTTCTTTCTCCGCATGTTTGTTCATTTCACTTCAGGAAATCAAATAAAATGCAAAGATCATAATGCTTCGCTTTGGTATAATAGGGGAATCTGCAATACCTGCCTTTGGGTATGTGGTTGTCGTTTTGCTTATAATTAATATAAGATTCAAAGAAAACAGCAGGGACAATATGAGAAAAATGAAGGACATGTAAAAACAAATAAATGACTCTTAGCTTTTAGTATATGAAGAAATGGAAGATATATCTAGAATTTCCGTTAATGTATTGCTGAAGATAACTACATACCAAGTACCTTTAATAGTCTTTGATTATATGCAACATCATTTGTGACTGCTTAAAAATAATTAAATTTTATGTATTTAAAAACAGCAGAAAAGAAAAAACCTTAATATTTTAATTTTATGAATTTTGAGTCATTATACCTGTTAGCAGTACCAACCCAACCTTTTGAGGGCATTGTCTTAGTTTTTAATATATAAGACACTGAGTCCCTTCCCCCTATAAAAGGGTGTGTGTGTGTGTGTGTGTGTGTGTGTGTGTGTGTGTGTTTTGTGTTTTCTATCAGAATACATGTTTATGTAATGTACTCGGATTATACCAAAGTTATACATGAATGATTTGAGTGTATTTCCATAATTTTTATGAAATGGAAAGCTCCAAATTACATAGGATTATTTTTTTCTAATTTGAAGGTTCAGGCAAAAATTTGCCAGTTTACATGTTCCATCGAGTGAAGTTTCTTTCTTAAAATCTCATGAAAGGGCTTCCCTTGTGCAGTGGTTGAGAGTCCGCCTGCCGATGCAGGGGACATGGGTTCGTGCCCCGGTCCGGGAAGATCCTACATGCCGCAGAGTGGCTGGACCCGTGAGCCATGGCCTCTGAGCCTGTGCTTCCGGAGCCTGTGCTCCACAACGGGAGAGGCCACAACACTGAGAGGCCTGCGTACCAAAAAAAAAAAAAAAAAAATCTCATGACGTAGTGTGATAAAAAGTTAAATAATCTAATACTATAAAAGCAAGTGATGTTCACTTTGAAGAACGACTTGGTGATTGGCTAGTCTTCTCACGTATAGGTGCAAGTAAGGCTATTTTGGAAAGGCTGTAGGACTGGAACATGCAGGTTTAGATTTAAATGATATGATTTTGGATAAAGTACTAAATGTATTGAACATCAGTTACAGGGTCTGTGAACTAGGAGTATAATATTTGCCTTGCCAAGTTATTGCCAGATATGAATATAGTAGGTGTACACTCTTCAGCCAAGTTCCTCTCTATAGTACTATCATGATCATCAGCATTTTACAGCATTTCCACAGCATTCCAGTAATAGTGAATTGTTTGTCTGTTGTTTTACAGAGCTCTCAATTAGCATAGCTCCGGCTTTTCTAGTGGGATGCAGGGTGAAATGTCAGTCAACTTGTTTGCTATCCTCTTCACCAGTGCTGACAATTTAAAGAATATTGAGAAGAAGACCTTTTTTAAGGATCATTTTTCTGAACAACACGATTTGATCATTTATCTTTTGTTTGATTGAAAATAAGTACACATACTCATTCCTTAATTTTTCTCCGTTGATAATATGTTGCCATCATCTCATACTTTTATAGCCTGATTTTTCCCCTTCAGGCTCAGGATGGTGCTGTTGCTTATATATATGAAAGTGGAGGGGAGCCGGGCCTTTTCTGGTCTGCTCCCCCCCCCCGACCTCCCTGTTTCCTGTATATTTCCTTTTGGTAAGGTTTATAGTAAGGAAGATTAGTTCAGTAGCTGCAATAGCTTGCAGCGTTCAAGTCTCATTCTTTGGAGAAAGAGGAAGCAGTTATCACCTAAGGGTGAATGTGCATCTCTTTCCTCCTCCTATTCTTCCCCAGCCTGGCAGCCAATATTGTGGCAGCTGATTCCAGAATCTTTTATAAGAAACCTTTTCAGGGAAACATTGAGGCTGCTTTTTGCTGCTGTTATTGTTGCTGTTCCACAGTTTAGTTTATTTCCCTACCTCCTAGGGAGAGCAGAGTAAGCAAAAAGTTTTATTTTTAAAGCATTCCTATTTTCTGGCTGCCAAAAAATTTTACGAAATATTTCAGACGTCTTAATAACGTTCAGACCAAATTATTTTTACAGAAACTTAAATCTGGTAACTTGGGCTTGCTGAGAAAAGTCTATAGGTAAAATTAGTTTTTGATTTCAGAAAATTCAGTATTTAAAAATCTGGTTTAATTGGCAGGTAATAACAGGGCTGGGTGGGGGGTGGTGACTAAAGATTAGGAGTCGTTATGGGTTTCCAAACTGGGATGGTCATCAGCCTCTCCTGGGGAAACTGTTTTAAACCAGAGATTATAGCCCCAAACTGGAAGCTACTGAATAATAATATTTTGCTCTGCTTATTTTTCGTTGTTTTTTTTTTTTTTTCTTTTCTTGCGGTACGCGGGCCTCTCACTGCTGTGGCCTCTCCCGTTGCGGAGCACAGGCTCCAGACACGCAGGCTCAGTGGCCATGGCTCACGGGCCCAGCCACTCCACGGCATGTGGGATCTTCTCGGACCGGGGCACGAACCCGTGTCCCCTGCATCGGCAGGCGGACTCTCAACCACTGCGCCACCAGGGAAGCCCCATATTAATTCTTAATAAGTATTATTGAATATTGTTAATTACTAATGATGTTAATGATTAAGAAGGATGGAGTCAGGGGTGAGATACATCTAGATTTTAATCTCGGTACCATCAGTTATTACTTGTGTAAAATTGAGCAGGTGCAGAGTTCTCATGAATAAAATGGAGATTCACCCGCCTATCTCCAAATTCAGGATTAAATAAATTAAATGTGTTTATCTAATATATCTGTCAAGTAGAAGTCCTCAAATAAGTGGTAGCTATTTTTTTTTTTTTTTTTTTTTTTTTTTTTTTTTTGTGGTACGCGGGCCTCTCACTGTTGTGGCTTCTCCCGTTGCGGAGCACAGGCTCCGGATGCGCAGGCTCAGCAGCTATGGCTCATGGGCCCAGCTGCTCAGCGGCATGTGGGATCTTCCCGGACCGGGGCACGAACCCGCGTCTCCTGCATCGGCAGGTGGACTCTCAACCACTGCGCCACCAGGGAAGCCCTTTAGTTTGTTTTTGAGGTGTTGAGGGGGAGCTGGTGGAGAGGTAGCAGGAAAGAAACTACTATTTATTATTTATTTATGGCCGCACCTCACGGTTTGCGGTGCACAACCTTCAGGATCTTAGTTCCCTGACCAGGGATTGAACCCAGGCCCACAGTGGTGAAAGCATCGAGTCCTAACTACTGGACCACCAGGGGATTCCCAAGAAACTCCTTTTTAAAAGTTCCTGCTGTTGTTACCAAACCCAGGTTTGTTTACTTGCCGCTCATAAGCCAGTAATTCAAGAGGCAAGTGTCAGTAGAAAGCAAAGGTGCTCTAATCAGAAAAACTGGCAATCTGGGGAGAAGGTCGACTCGTGTCCAGAGAGCAACTCTGAAGATCCTGCTCAGCCATGGCAGTTTTTATTTATTTATATTTTTAATTTTTATTTTTAATTAAAAAAATTTTTTTCAATTAATTTATTTTTGGCTGCATTGGGTCTCCGTTGCTGCGCACAGGCTTTCTCTAGTTGTGGCGAGCGGGGGCTACTCTTTGTTATGGTGCGTGGGCTTCTCAATGCTGTGGTTTCTCTTGTTGTGGAGCACAGGCTCTATGTGCATGGACTTCAGTAGTTGTGGCACGTGGGCTCAGTAGTTGTGGCTCACGGGCTCTAGAGTGCAGGCTCAGTAGTTGTGGTGCACGGGCTTAGTTGCTCCGCGGCATGTGGGATCTTCCCGGACCAGGGTTCGAACCCATGTCCCCTGCATTGGCAGGCGGATTCTTAACCACTGCACCACTGGGGAAGCCCAATGGCAGTTTTTAAAGGGAAAAAATGGGTGAGTGGGGGAGAATCTCAGTGAATCGTCAAGGCAGGATGTTGGGTTCTGCATCATTCTTCATAGTGTGCAGACTGGGTGGCTGTCTCTTCAGATGTTACCTTGCACGTGTGATCTATCTGCAGGATTGCTAAGGGAGCTATTGCGGGTAGAGAGCTAGTCATTTTTTAACATATTAATTCTTCATTCTTCTTTTTAACTAGGAAAAAAATCAACAGGTTAGACAGGGCATGGTGTGCATTCAGGAGAGCATAAGTCAGGGGTTAGTTTCAATTGCTTACTGATCTCATTCCTATAATTAGATTCTTTTACTGTTAAGAGGGGAACAGAAATGGGCAAACAGGAAAAGGGCAAAAGAGCTGATTTCACTGTGATTTTGATGAATAGCTTGGTTTGGGACCCACTGGTGCACATCGAGAATCTGATACCCCATACAATATTATTAAACATTATAAGATATTCATAAAGACACAAGATTTTGTGGCTGGAGAAGGATATTAGAAATTACGTATCCATATGCTACCCCATCTCTTTTCACAGAATTTGGGGCCCACAGAAATTAGTCACAGGATAAGTCAAGCATAGAGTTGGCATGGTACCTCGTCCTCCAGGTCCAGTGCGTTTACCACTGTGCACATTGCTTCCCTGCCTTTAATTTATAAAAAACTTGTTACTATGGAAATACTTTTCTATTTGCCACTTTAGACTAGAGACTTGTAATGGACTGCTATGTACCATCCCTCAAGTATGTCATTAATTAAGACTCTGCGCTTCTTATTTCACCCTAGGTTCTTTCTCTTTTGCTGTGTTAATAATTCCAGGGCACCTTTTGAAATTTTGAGTTGGTTTGTGTTTTGGTATTGTTTTCCTCCCCGCCAGGCCCATCTTTTTCCTATCCCTGCCCCTTCCTCCCCTACCCCCCTGAACTAGCTTCACTTAAGGGCTCAGATATTTTCCTTTTGCTATTTTAGGGCTCCAGCTTGATTTAAGCTTGCTTTCAATAGGAACACATACTTTTGTAGCTACCAGAAGCTGAACACAAAGTGACTAAAATCAGAGTGTTTTTCTTCCTGATTTGGTTAATTTCCTTTACTAACAGGATATTATGTTTGGAATAGGTTACCCCTCAATAGAGGGATCTTCTCTTTGAGGATGCTGAGTCTGAGGTTGGTCTAGAGGTGGAGAAGTAATAAGTACTGGGGCACCTCCTTTTTGACACCCTCTTCCAACTCTACAAGGTACCATGGCTCAAACTTGGAGAAGAAAAGTTTTAGGCATTAGCAGTAGCCTCATCAGCTTGGTGTATCATCGTTCACCCTGGTGCTTGCAATTCCAGGAGTGTGGTGGACACCACTTGTGTCTTAAAGATGCTTAAAGTTTCTTCTGACCATATGATATGACTTTAGTTTCTCACTGTTGGGTGAATATTCGAATGAGTGACAAACCTAATGTCAAAAGTGAGGATGGTTCCAAAAATGAAGGTAAAATTGCCAGAAAGGAGAAAATACAGAGGTGCCAATTGAAAAATGGGCAGGCTGAGTGAGAAAAGGGCTGAATTTAAGCTGTCAAAGCAACAGCCGAAAGTTTCTGGTTCTTGGACAGGGTAATTTGTAGTCTTTGATTCTTTTGCATTCTGCAGTATAATCTTCTCCATGGCTCTGCTGACTTCCATATTCTTTAAAGAGGAAGAGAAATACCCAGTTTGAATTCATTAGCCTTCATTTGCATATACACAGAGCTGGTGGTAATTACGATAACAACCACCATTGATCAAGGCTTACCGTGGTGTGCTAGCAAAGTGTCTTCTGTGCATTTCTTTGTTCGATTCTATGAGAGTAGGTATTATTAACCTCATTTACAGATGAGGAAACTAAGGTTTATAGGAGTGAAATAATTTGCCCAAGGATTCAGAGAGTGCCTGGGGGAGAAGGGATCTCCTTCCAAAGTTTTGACACCAAAGCTCATGGTCTTTCCATTATACTGTTTTTGTACAAGTTTGGTGAAAATGGAAGATGCAAATAGGATGATGAAAGAATCAACCGCTTTCGTATTACTTGGTCTTAGGACCAAGGCTGTTTACCTGGAATAGCTTTAAAAACAAATAACCTGCACTTCCACATGCAATAGCTGATTTTATGTGTGCTAGAAATACAAAGATGGATAATATATTATCCCAGTCCCTAGGAAGTATAAGACGTGTGCAAATTATATGACTTTGCCTTAATGCTAATAGAATTTCATATAAAGTGCACACGTGCCTGACAAATTTATTTAGTCTGGTGAGGGAAGAGTCTTGAGTGACAGAAAAGCAGTGGCATCTCAGTAGCTCTGCTCATCCAAGATTTTGTTCTGTTCTTAACTGTTTTTAGAAACATTTCATGTGGGTGCGTTTAACTTGGGTTCAGAGTCAACTTCCATTTTTTTTCTCCCTCAATACCTGTCATGTGACTAGAAGTTTGCTAGATGCTTTCTTATTTTTTCATTTTTTGAAAAATAGGTACTGAGTGTCTTCTAGGTATGAGGCACCTTTCTAGATGTCGAGGGTAAAGCAGTTAAGAAAACAGACAAAATTTCTGTTCTCTTGGAATTTACATTTGTTTTCTAATTTAACTGTCACGGTGACCCTGTGGGGTCATTATTTGTACCCATTTTACAAGAGATTGAGTGAATTCCCCCTAATTGATGAGCAATGCAGTGAAGCTGGACTTCAAAGACAGTGCTAATTGTAAATCCAGTGATCATTTCCAGTGCAGCACATTATCTTTCCTTTGAGTTCCTTCAAGTAAAATGTGGCCTGATTATTTAAGGTATTATATGAGTAATACTGATTTTGTGTGTGTGTGTGTGTGTGTGTGTGTGTGTAGTTGGTTTAGAAGCCTCCTTTAGAACAAGGGCTGGATACTCTTTTTCTTTTGCATCTTCCTGTCCCAGAAGAGAAATAGTCATTGAGTATTCTGAGCTTGATCATCAACATCCCATTGGCTTGCAAGGGCATAGCATGTCCGCCATGGCTTTGTCCTACACTGAACAGATTTAAAAGAGAGGCCTTGTACGTACCTCCTTTGAGGTTGGACTGGGTTAGATTTGCTTCTGAAGCTCCTTATAGCTCCTCTCCCTCCTCTGAAATGCATGGTGTTTCTCAAAAGCGTGCAAAAAAGAATTATCTGGAGTCAGTTCACAGTGAAACATTTGGTTTGGCTCCGAATTTCATATTGCCGCATCACTGCTAATCAACCTTATTAACTTATTTACGCGTATAGGCGATGCATTCCTAGTGGCTTTATAAAAGAAAAGATGAGTCTGTGATACAGAGGTGGTTTTATAATTCAGGTTAAAAACTTTTTCCTGTAAATTTCATTAAAATTATAAAACAGCTTAGAATAACTAGCAATGTTGTGATGCCAACAGGTGCCTATGTGTCTTAGTGGGTCCTACCCTGCACAGGATGTCAGGTCTTGTTGGACGAGGATCGTAAAGAGTGTTTTTGGAATCTGAGCTTTCCTCTATTTCTATAAAAAAGGGCTCTAAGTTCCCTGATGCAATACCCATAACCTTTGAGGCCAGATGTAATTCTGTTTTTTTAAAAAATTATTTGGAAGTAATGGTGCATAAACTCTGTATTAGATAACACCCCCAACATGGCAGCATTTCAAAGTAAGAAACTTTTAGTATTTCTGAAGGGAAATATATGAATATTTACAATAAATGGCATAAAGACTGTAAATAGCCTCATGTCAGTTCACGTTGGGCTTTTTTTTGTATTTTTTGACAGTTTTATTGAGCTACATTTCGCATGTCATAAAATTGGTCTATTTAAAGTGTATAGATTATGTTGGTTTTGAGTGTGTTTACCAAGTTTTTGCAACTGTCACCAAAATCTTAATTCCATATTTTGAAATTAAGAATGAGGGAGTTTGCTGGTGGCGCAGTGGTTGAGAGTCCGCCTGCCGATGCAGGGGATACGGGTTCGTGCTCCGGTTCGGGAGGATCCCACATGCCGCGGAGCGGCTGGGCCCGTGAGCCATGGCCGCTGAGCCTGCGCGTCCGGAGCCTGCGCTCCGCAACGGGAGAGGCCACAGCGGTGAGAGGCCCGCGTACCGCAAAAAAAAAAAAAAAAAAAGAATGAGGGAGTTTGGACCTGTAGTTACTGTTTTTAAAAGATGTAGGGTTGTTGTTGTTTTCCCTTTTTTTTAAAAAAAATTTTTCACGTTTAATAAGATCTGTAGAAAAAAGTTCTGACCTCAGTCCATGTAGTTGGTTAAAGTCTGACTGAGACTCCTGCCTGTTTTCACTGGTGTCTTTAATATGCTTGCCTGTCTTATTTACTGTTTAACAAATTGGTTACGGAGTTTGGGTAATCAAGGTATCTTCCTTGGGGTTATGTTTAGGTCAGAATGCTTAGATCCTTATTTTGTTTTTCAAAATTATGATAAATTGTAGGCCCCTACATAAATGCAATTTTCTGCAGTAAGAATCTGATATCAGTATTTGATTGCTTTCTTGACTGTGTGTTTTGTACATGCAGCCCTTGGTTCTTGAATGAGTAACAACGGCTTATCATGTAAATAGGAATTGAGATACTTCTAAGTCTTTTCCATATATTTGCCTCTCAGTGTGTATTACATATGTCTTACACATGCAGAAGTAATTGTGTTCTATTTAAGTGCATGTTATTGACTTTTTTTAGCTGTGACCAGGGGTTTTATCAAAGTGTAAAGGTGCTTTTAAAATCTAAGATAGATCCAATTCCGTACCTTTACTTTTTTTAAAAAAAGGAAGCATATTTTTAGACAAACTAAACATATTTAAAGATGGAACAGAATTTGGAGTATTTCTTTACCCCTTTAAAGAAATGGCCACCCTAAAATATGTCCCAGCTTATTTCCTAGAGGTAGATTTACTTCTGAGCAGCTTTAAAAGAGAAATAACATCAAGCTAATTATGGGAGAACGATTCTATAAAAATTTAATATGCCATTAAGACATTTGCTGATTTACATCAGACTTAACATAAAGGTTGTTTGAAGCTACACCTTTGCATTCTGCTGGTGGCCTTTTTCTGGGTTAATTACATGCGAGCCTCTGAAAAATGTTAGACATTTGAGAGAAGTTGTGATTTCAGAGAAAAGGGAACACACTGTGAAAAGTATGGCCATGTGGCATAATGACATAAATCCTGCAGTTCTAATCAGGAGGCCTGGGTTCTCACAGTTTCTGCCACTACCTGCTTGTGTAATTGTGGACAAGTCATTTAACCTTTCCAGGGGTTATTTTCCTAATATGGGAGTTTCTGGAGATGCTTCAAGAACCAAATTATATCATACTATTTTTAATCATAATTTAAAAAATAATTTTATTGCTAATCTTTTTTTAGTAAAATCATAACTTTCTCTGTCTTTGAAATAATCTGATTGGAAAAATGGAATTATTATGCAGATATTAAGTTCTTCATTCATTGCCAGAACAGAAGATTAGATCCCAAGTACTTATAATAATATTTTTTGAGGACCAAGCATTTATTGCAAACTGAAGTGGGCTCTATGTTTTGTTTCACCTTTCAGAGGAATCTATTTGTATTAAAATATCTTCATATCTCCCTTTTATCATGATGATTTGAAGTTATTTTTTTCATTATCTTCTAAACTCAAATACAGTTAACACTTGGTTTTCTGAAATGGATTCTCCTAGAAGTCCATCATACTTTCTAGTTCTTAATTCCCTATTCTCGTCCACATAATTGTTTCCTTATGTCATTTCACATGAGCAGTACTGTCATTTTAGGCCCGGAATTAGAAATTGGCTTTGATCCTTTTTTCCATGCAAGAAAAAGAGCATGTTTTCTTGAAATAACAAATTGAATTTGCTATTCTCTATAGGGAAATTTTAAAAGAAAAAAAAAAAAAAACTAAAAGAAATAATATTGTCGAGTGTCAAACAGTGATCTAGGGGCTTCCCTGGTGGCGCAGTGGTTGAGAGTCCACCTGCCGATGCAGGGGACACGGGTTCGTGCCCCGGTCCGGGAGGATCCCACATGCCGCGGAGCGGCTGGGCCCATGAGCCATGGGCCTGCGCGTCCAGAGCCTGTCCGCAAAGGGAGAGGCCACAACAGTGAGAGGCCCGCGTACTGCAAATAAACAAACAAACAAACAGTGATCTAGACTGAGAGCTTGCCATATTGTATTCTCTGTCTCAGAGGTCAGCAAACATTCAGCGTCAAGGGCCAGATAGTAAATATTTTCCGTCATTTGGACTCCATGACAACAGTTCAGCTCTGCTGGATTACTGCAAACAACTGGATGTTCTGTGTTTTAGTAAAACTTCATCTGAAAAGCAGGTGTGCACTAGATTTGGCCAGTAGGCTCTAGTTTGCAGACTTTATCTAGAACCTTAGCTGATACACACACCCATGTGATTTAAATCATACAGGCTCTCCAGAGAGACTCTTATCCAATTTCGGGATAATATCTTTATAGTGGTATCATTCATTCAATTTCCTACAAGTCACATACATTATACAAAGGAATTTCACATTCATTTTTATTTTTATCTGGATCTTTAATACTTCTCTCAAGAGGATATTAATCTTCTTCCTTTATAGTGGAGGAAATCTAGAGTGGTGAAGTTTGCCTGAGGTGACCCTGAGAAGACAAATCCTCTCTTTTCCTGTTCTGTATTTTATCCAAGTACCAGAGAGCTCACGGAGCAGATATCTCCTGTCCTGCTTTGTGTTCGTGGGCTCTCCTTTACCCTATATTTTGAAAGTAAATTCAAGTCCAAATTTAGCACTCTTGACTATTCTCTGGACACCAAATTCATTCAAATTAATCATGCAAAGTAAACTTTGGTAACAATTCTCCCCTAAAGGAAGCCCAAGTAAGCAGAAGGTGGTTTCCAAGAATAACCAGCTCTAGAAGTTCATAGCAGCTGTAAAAATATATCTTCAGTAGAAATTTAGCTTGTAATATAAGGGTACTTGAATTTTTCTTTTTCTGCATCTTCCTTAATTTTTTTTTTTGCAAATTATTTAGAAAGAGATGTTGAGGATATTTATTTATTGCTCTTAATACAAAGGTCAAGCGCTTTTATTGTGAAGGGGAGCTGTCACTGGAAGAAAATTGAGAAGTAAATACCGGTTTCATAATTTTTTTTCTTGGCTGGTGTTGTTACTGGTGGTAGTGGAGTGATGGTGTATGTCTTACTGTGTTTACGTCCCTAGCAGATAAGAAGTTATTTGCTTTGGCAGTGATTTTTTTTTTTTAAATAACTTGGTGATCGATGTGTTGGTGCCTGTGACATAGTTCAGTTGGGCGGTAGTGGAATGTTTGACAATGTTATATTTACTGTGTTATATAATTCTCTCATCCCGTCTTTTAGAAAACTGGCCATTTCCTTCTGTCTAAGTGAGGAGCACTTGGGGCAATCAAACATCATTAGAAGTATTGGTTGAGAATTTTAAAAATCCAAGATAACTAAATCTGTAAGGATCCGTGTGAATTTGGCAACTCTTTTCTTTTCTTTCGAACTCATCAAGCCCAAATCTCCAGTTCTGAATGTTCTGTAAATACATTCTGATAAGTAACGTTTAATTGTTCTTTTTGAGTGCAATGTTACATTTGGCCCTTTTCGAGTTTATTTCAGATTTTTTGGCGATGATTTGTAATATTTTCGTCCCTATCTTAATGAGGCAGCTGGTTGCATGAGAGAATGGATAAATAAAGCCTGCTGTTTTAATAGTGCCCTGACCTGGACATTCTGATCCTACCTCTTTGTGTCTCAGTACACCTCAAATCTAGGGTTTTTTTGATGATTGAATGAGTTACTATGTAGAAATCTCTGAATGCCTAGCACACACTAAGTGCTCCATCAATGTTAGCTGGTTTTATTTTTATCCGTTTTGAGATGGTTACTCTTCTCTGCAAATTGGCTAATTTTAAAGTATGTGCCATAAGAACATATGTATGGTTTTTCCTGTTATTTTTTTTAATATATTTTTTTAGAAGTCAGAGTTCATTAGAGAATTGCAGTAAATGTGAATATTCTGATACTATTATCTAACATTGCAAAGATGTTAGTCCATTTTTATATTCATCATTTGCTAAATTTTGTTATTCTCTATGTATGACACTAAACTAGGAAGTGACTGCATTTTCAACAGGAATGTTTAGAAATGAGATTAAAAATAGCTTCCTCCCTAGGACCATAGTCTCCCATCACTGGGAGGTATGCAGTTACCTAGAAGTTGCTCACATCCCACAATAGCATCCTTTTGAAGGAACTAACATTGCTGTTTCAAGAATATCCCTCCCTCATACCTGTAATGCCTTACGTTTGTCCAGTGTTATATTTTTTTTTTACAAGCCTTCCTAATACTACAGATCACTTCCTGAAGACCTCAGAAAGGGAAGTGGATATTTTAAGGCCCTTCATTTAGAGCTGATGATGCCCAGAGGTTTTTTTGTAATTTGATTACTTGTCATCTTGTTTAGGTGAACTTACAAATCTAATGATTAAACGTCTTGTCTTCCTGACTCCTTTTCTCCCTGCCTCCTTCTCTCTGTCTCTCCCTCTCCTTTTTCCTTTTCTTTAAGACACGATATTCTTCTCCTATTCTTCATTGATTAAAAAGAGCCCTAAAGATTAGGAACTTGACCTGGCTTCATGTTTCAAATATATTTTAAAAACATTTGAACTTTTTTCTACAGTAAGGAAGACAGGCCTTATTAGCTACTGGGACCTTTAAATGCTTTACCATTGTTCTGACTCCTGAGTTAATATAGTACCCACCAGGAAAAATAAATGGTTTGTTAAAGAAGGTATGGACAACGACATAAATATGTAAGTTAAAGAAATGAGGAGCTGCATTCTTACCTAGCCATGTAGACTTCAAAAAATCCTGGGGTAAAGAATCCCCTCTCCGTATTGTCCTTTATAGATATGTAGACTAGAGAGATCAGATTGGACAGTTCGATCATTGTATCAAGATTCTGGTGTATCTAATACTGCACTCATATCTGCCCTGCAGCTCCCTTCAAGACTGCTGTCTTGGTTCATTGTTCTTTTGTTCATTCAGTCAGTCATTTACTCAATCACTCACATGCCCATTCATCCATCTAGTGTTGAGTGACTGCCCTGTGCCAGGTGTTGGTCTAGTTGCTGTGGATAGTTTTCTTCAGTGAAGAAAACAGACAAATCCCTGTCCTCTAGGAGCTTGTATTCCTGTGGGAGCAGTGACACTTATTTCTGAAGAGTGTGATAATCATTAAGATTATATATGCTTAGTGTCACTTCGGGCCTTAACAACTTAGACTTGACCTTTACAAAATATCTTTCATATATGGTACAAATTTGTAAGACTAGAGAACTTTGAGAAGTCAGGGATTAATGTAGCCAGGAGAAGTTGGGGATGTCTTGTGGAAGAACTGGAATTTAAACTGGAGGTGATGGAGAACATTTAAGATAGTGTAGACATTTAAGACAGTAGGTAGATGGATACAAATTTGTTTAATGAGACTGATACCTGGGGGAATTTTGAAGTTTTGAACAAACGAAAAAAGAGATCAGTATTACTTAGGGAGGGAGGAGTCAAGATGGTGGTGTGGGAAGATGTGGAGTTAGTGTCTCCCCACAACTAGGGCACCTGCTGGCCGCTGGTGGGGGACTCTGACCCCCAAGGAGACAGGAGGAACCCCAGAGTGAACTGGTAGGACAGAGGGGGACTGAGGGGGGAGGGAAAGTGGAGGCCAGACAAGATCAGTGCCCCCGAGGGGGGAGAGATCAGGAGAGGTAGGTGGGAGGGACTCTCCAGGAAGAGTGGGAGAGGAGTGGAAGGCAATTGCCTTGGCCCACTTGGGCCCAGGGAGCCTGCTGAGCTCCCAGGCTGATACCCTGCCCTCCAAACCCCCCTCCAGGCCACATGGGTCCTCGAGGGCATAGGAGGGAGGCCAGGGATATCAGGAGGGGCCCTCTGGGAGGAGTGGGAGAGGAACAAAGGGCTATTGCCCCTCCCACTCGGGCACAGGGAGCCTGCTGAGCTCCCAGGCCGGTCCCCTGCCCTCCAAGGCCCCTTCTTGCCCGACCCCTCAGCTGCATTGGTCCTGGGAGCATAGGAGGGAGTCCAGGAGAGGCAGGCCGGAGGGGCTTTCCCAGACACCAGACTGGAGGAGCAGGAGAGGAGAGGAGGGCGTTTGCCCCACCCACTCGAGCCCAGGAAGTCTGCTAGGCTCCCAGGTGAGGTCCCCTGCCCTCTGAGACCAGGGGTAGGAGGCATGCTGGGGCCCCTTCTGTTCCTTGAGGCTAAGCCCCAACTCCACAGCCCCCAGGGCCTTTTCCAGCCCTGTGGGTCCTGAGCATTGGCCCCGCCCACCACCCAAACCTCACCCTTAATTAGGCCCGTCTCTCCACAGCCAAGGCCTCCCCCTCCCCCCACCATGCTCTTTTCTTTTTTTTTTTCCCCACTCCTCCTCTTTTTTAGTATTGTGCTACTGACGTATCTTCCGGTTGTTGATTTATCTATATTTTTATTTTCATATTCTTGCTAACATATTGGTTAGTTTACTAGTCTAATTTTATTTTTTACTTTGTTATTGTTCTCTCTCTTTTTTTGGCCACCCCATGCGGCTTGTGGGATTTGCGAGCCCAGGGTCAGGCAGAAGCTCTTGCCATGGGATCTCTGAGTCCGAAACACTGGACTAACAGAGAACCTCAGACCCTAGGGAATATTCATCGGAGTGAGGTCTCACAGAGTTCCTCATCTCAGCACCAAGACCCAGCTCTACCCAATAGCCTACAGACTCCACTGTTGGAAGCCTCAAGCCAAACAACCAGTAAAACAGGAACACAATCCCACTCATTAAAAAAAATAAAAAAATGAGATGCCAAAATATATGTCACAGATGAAGGAGCAAGGTAAAAACCTACAAGACCAAATAAATGAAGAGGAAATAGGCAATCGACCTGAAAAAGAATTCAGAGTAATGATAGTAAAGATGATACAGAATCTCAGAAATAGAATGGAAGCATGGATTGAGAAAATACAAGAAATCTTTAACAAAGATCTAGAAGAACTGAAGAACAAACAAACAGAGATGAACAACACAATCACTGAAATGAAAAACACACTAGAAGGAATCAATAACAGAATAACTGAGGCAGAAGAACGAATAAGTGAGCTGGAAGACAAAATGGTGGAAATAACTGCCGAGGAGCAGAATAAAGAAAAAAGAATGAAGAGAATTGAAGACAATCTCAGAGACCACTGGGACAACACTAAATGCACCAACATTCAAATTACAGGGGTCCCAGAAGAAGAAGAAATAAAGAAAGGGTCTGAGAAAATATTTGAAGAGATTATAGTGGAAAACTTCCCTAACACGGGAAAGGAAATAGTCACCCAAGTCCAGGAAGCACAGAGAGTCCCATACAGGATAAACCCTAGGAAAAACACACCAAGACACATATTAATCAAACTAACAAAAATTAAATTCAAAGAAAAAGTATTAAAAGCAGCAAGGGAAAAACACAAAATAACATAGAAAGGAATCCCCATAAGGTTATCAGCTGATTTTTCAGTGGAAACTCTGCAGTCCATAAAGGAGTGGCAGAATATACTTAAAGTGGTGAAAGAGAAAAACCTACAACCAAGATTCCTCTACCCAGCGAGTATCTCATTCAGATTTGATGGAGAAGTCAAAAGCTTTTCAGACAAACAAAAGCTAAGAGAATTCAGCACCACCAAACCAGGTTTAAACAAATGCCAAAGAAACTTCTCTAAGCGGGAAACACAAGAGAAGAAAAAGACCCACAAAAACAAATGCAAAACAATTAAGAAAATAGTAATAGGAACATACATATCGATAATAACCTTGAATGTAAATGGACTAAATGCCCCAACCAGAAGACACAGACTGGCTGAATGCATTGAAAAACAAGACCCACATATATGCTGTCTACAAGAGACCCACTTCAGACCTAGGAACACATATAGACTGAAAGTGAAGGGATGGAAAAAGATATTCCATGCAAATGGAAATCAAAAGAAAGCTGGAGTAGCAATACTCATATCAGATACAATAGACTTTCAAATAAAGACTGTTACCAAGAGATAAGGAGGGACACTACATAATGATCAAAGGATCAATCCAAGAAGAAGATATAACAATTATAAGTGTTTATGCACCCAACATAGGAGCACCTCAATACATAAGGCAAATGCTAACAACCATGAGAGGAGAAATCGAAAGTGACACAATAATAGTAGGGGACTTTAACACCCCACTTATATCATCCAAACAGAAAATAAATAAGGAAACACAGGCTTTAAATGACACAAGAAACCAGGTAGATCTAATTGATATTTATAGAACATTCCACCTAAAAGTGACAGAATACACTTTCTTCTCAAGTGCACATGGAACATTCTCTAGGATGGATCACATCTTGGGTCACAAATCAAGCCTCGAAAAATTTAAGAAACTTGAACTCATATCAAGCATCTTTTCTGACCACAATGCTATGAGACTGGAAATCAATTACAGGAAAAAAACTGTAAAAAAACCCCACAAATTCATGGAGGCTAAACAGTGTGCTACTAAATACCCAAGAGATCACTGAAGAAATCAAAGAAGAAATTAAAAAATACATAGAAACAAATGAAACAAAAATATGATGACCCAAAACCTATGTGAAGCAGCAAAAGCAGTTCTAAGAGGGAAGTTTATAACGATTCCATCTCACCTCAAGAAACAAGAAAAATCTCAAATAAACAATCTAACCCTACACTTAAAACAACTAGAGAAAGAAAAACAAAGAAAACCCAAAGTCAATTGAAGGAAAGAAATCATAAAATCAGAACAGAAATAAATGAAATAGAAATGAAGAAAACAATAGCAAAAATAAATAAAACTAAAAGCTGGTTCTTTGAGAAGATAAAGAAAATTGATAAACCCTTAGCCAGACTCATCAAGAAAAAAAAGGAGAGGACACAGATCAATAAAATTAGAAATGAAAAAGGAGAAATCAAAAATGACACTGCAGAAATACAAAGGATTATAAGAGACTACTACAGACACCTATATGCCAATAAACTGGACAACCACAAAGAAATGGACAAATTCTTGGAAAGGTACAATTTTCCAGGACTGAACCAAGAAGAATTAGAAAATATAAACAGACCTAACACAAGTTATGAAATTGAAACCATAATTAAAAATCTTCCAACAAACAAAAGTCCAGGACCAGATGGCTTCACAGGCGAATTCTATCAAACATTTAGAGAAGAGCAAACACCCATCCTTCTCAAGCTCTTCCAAAAAATTGCAGAGGGAGAAACACTCCCAAATTCATTTTACAAAGCCACCATCACCCTGATACAAAAACCAGAAAAAAAGCATCACAAAAAGAAATTAGAGACCAGTAATCACCGATGAACATAGATGCAAAAATCCTGAACAAAATACTAGCAGACAGAATCCAACAGCATGTTAAAAGGATCGTACACCATGATCAAGTGGGATTTATCCCAGGGATGCAAGGATTCTTCACTATATGCAAATCAAATCAATGTGATACACCACGTTAACAAATTAAGGAATAAAAACCATATGATCTTCTCAATAGATGCAGAAAAAGCTTTTGAGAAAATTCAACACCCATTTATGATAAAAACTCTCCAGAAAATAGGCATAGAGGGAACCTACCTCAACATAATAAAGGCCATATATGACAAACCCACAGCAAGCATCATCCTCAGTGGTGAAAAACTGAAAGCATTTCCACTAGGATCAGGAACAAGACAAGGATGTCCACTCTCGCCACTCTTATTCAACATAGTTTTGGAAGTCCTAGCCACAGCAGTCAGAGAAGAAAAAGAAATAAGAGGAATCCAAATTGGAAAAGAAGAAATAAAACTGTCACTATTTGCCAGTGACATGATACTATACATAGAAAATCTTAAATATGCCACCAGAAAACTACTAGAACTAATCATTGAATTTGGTATGGTTGCAGGATACAAAATTAATGCACACAAATCTCTGACATTCCTATACACCAACAATGAAAAATCAGAAAGAGAAATTAAGGAAACACTCCTATTTACCATTGCAACAAAAAGAATAAAATACCTAGGAATAAACCTGCCTAAGGAGGCGAAAGACTTGTACTCAGAAAACTATAAAACACTGGTGACAGAAATCAAAGATGATGTAAACTGATGGAGGAATATACCATGCTCTTCGATTGGAAGAATCAATATTGTGAAAATGACTATACTACCCAAAGCAATTCAGATTCAGTGCAATCCCTATCAGGCTACCAGTGGCATTCTTTACAGAATTAGAACAAAAAATCTTACAATTTGTATGGAAACACAAAAGACACCAAATAGCCAAAGCAATCTTAAGAAAAACGGAGTTGGAGAAATCAGTCTCCCTGACTTCAAAGTATCCCACAAAGCTACAGTAATCAAGACAGTATGGTACTGGCACAAAAACAGAAATATAGATCAATGTTACAGGATAGAATGCCCAGAGACAAACACATGCACATATGGGCACCTAATTTATGACAAAGGAGGCAAGAACATACAATGTAGAAAAGACAGGCTCTTCAATAAGTGGTGCTGGGAAAACTGGACAGCTACATGGAAAAGAATGAAATTAGAACACTCCCTAACACCATACACAAAAATAAACTCAAAATGGATTAAAGACTTACATGTAAGACCAGATACTATAAAACTTTTAGAGGAAAACATAGGAGAAACACCCTTTGACATAAACCATAGCAGGATCTTTTTTGACCCACCTCCTAAAGTAACAGAAATAAAAACAAATGGGACCTAATGAAACTTAAAAACTTTTGCACAGCAAAGGAAACCATAAACAAGACGAAAAGACAACCCTCAGAATGGGAGAAAATATTTGCAAATGAAACAACAAAGGATTAATATGAAAAATATACAAACAGCTCATGGAGCTCAATATCAAAAAAACAAACAGTCAAGTTAAAAAATGGGCAGAAGACCTAAATGGACATTTCACCAAGGAAGACATACAGATGGCCAAGAGGCACATGAAAAGATGCTCAACATCACTAATTATTAGAGAAATGGAAATCAAAACTACAATGAGCTATCACCCAGGCCAGTCAGAATGGCCATTATCAAAAAAGGTAGAAACAATAAATGCTGGAAAGGGTGTGGAGAAAAGGGAACCCTCCTGCACTGTTGGTGGGAAGGTAAATTGATACAACCACTATGGAAAACAGTATGAAGCTTCCGTAAAAAACGAAAAATAGAACTACCATAAGACCCAGTAATCCCACTACTGGACATATACCCTGAGAAAACCATAATTCAAAAAGAGACATTCACCAGAATGTTCACTGCAGCACTATTTACAATAGCCAGAACATGGAACCAACCTAAATGTCCATTGACACATGAATGGATAAAGATGTGGCACATATATACAATGGAATATTACTCAGCCATAAAAAGAAACGAAATTGAGTTATTTGTAGTGAGGTGGATAGACCTAGCGTCTGTCATACAGAGTGAAGTAAGTCAGAAAGAGAAAAACAAATACCATATGCTAACACATATATATGGAATCTAAAAAAAAAAAAAAAATGGTACTGATGAACCTAGTTGCAAAGCAGGAATAAAGAGGTAGACATAGAGAATGGACTTGATGACATGGGGTGGGAGGGTGAAGCTGGAGCAAAGTGAGAGAAGCATTGACATATATACACTACCGAATGTAGAATAGTTGGCTGGTGGGAAGCAGCAGCATAGCACAGGGAGATTGGCTCAGTGCTTTGCAATGACCTAGAGGGGTGGGATAGGGAGGATGGGAGGGAGGCTCAAGAGGGCGGGGATATGGGGTCATGAGTATGCATATGGCTGATTCGCTTTGCTGTGCAACAGAAAGTAACATGGTGTTGTGAAGCAATTATACTCCAATAGAGATCTATTAAAATATATATTTTTTTTACTTAGGGAATTTTGAAGTTTACGTAGTAAAGATGGGCCAAATTTTGGACAGCTTTGAATACTAGGTCCACAACATTGGAATGTAATAATTATTCCTGAATCATTATAGTTTCTTGTTACAGAGTAGTGATTAAAAATAGAAACAAAGGGATCAAGTTCCTTGCCACAAACACAAAGGCAGATGAAATTTGTGGTCCTGACCTCAACCAAATAGCTCTCTGTCCTTGGGGAACACATTTAAACTCTATGGACATCCATTTCCTCACTGCAAAAATAAGCATTGAGGAGATAATTTCCAAAGTTCTGGGATTTTACAAATAGAGATTTCTGATCTCTAGACCTCTTCTAGCATTTACCCATCTGTGGTTTTATGAGCCTCTACTGTGGAAGTGATGGTCTTTTATGTTGGATAACACCTGGAGGTTGGAGAGCATGAGAGCAGGTTAAGGAACCTGGCTGGTGAAGGACTGGAGATGGTGGTTGAAGAGTGGGAACTGTGTGGTTTGGTTGGGGGGAGGGGGAGGCTATAGCACCCTGGACTTTTAAAGGACGTAACTTTTTTTTTTTTTTTTTTGCGGTTCGCGGGCCTCTCACTGTCGTGGCCTCTCCCGTTGCGGAGCACAGGCTCCGGACGCGCAGGCTCAGAGGCCATGGCTCACGGGCCTAGCCGAGCGGCACGTGGGATCTTCCTGGACCGGGGCACGAACCCGTGTCCCCTGCATCGGCAGGTGGACTCTCAACCACTGCTCCACCAGGGAAGCCCTAAAGGACATAACCTTGAGTCCTAGTTCTTCTACCCATTAGCTCTGGGATTCTGACCAACCCATTTAGTCTGAGTTCCACCTACCCTTTTTTGTTTTTAATTTTTATTATTATTATGTTTTTATTTATTTTTGGCTGCGTTGGGTCTTTGTTGCTGTGCGCAGACTTTCTGTAGTTGTGGCGAGTGGGGGCTACTCTTCATTGTGGTGCGCGGGCTTCTCATTGAGATGACTTCTCTTGTTGTGGAGCACAAGGCTTCAGGAGTTGTGGCACGCGAGCTCCAAAGCACAGGCTCAGTAGTTGTGGCCCACGGGATTAGTTGCACCGCGGCATGTGGGATCTTCCTGGACCAGGGCTCGAACCCGTGTCCCCTGCATTGACAGGCGGATTCTTAACCACTGCGCCACCAGGGAATCCCCCACCTACCATTTCGTAAAATACAAATTCACAAAGTTTACAAACAAGGTTTTAGAAAAAATCCCTTGAGATAATATATGTAAAAACATTCTGTAAAATGTTTACTAAACCTTCATAATTAGTGTTACTCCTACTAATAAATGATTTCACCCCGCATTTCACAGTGAAATATAATGACAAAATAGAATGTTGTTTTCTAGGCACTGCTCTCTTCACTAGCTGCCGGGGCCTCATCTGGGAGGGATAAAATGACTTAACAGGTGTTTGAATTCATTAGGCAGTTACACACAATTCTTTCTTTCCTCATAATATCTGGTCTCTCATGGAAAAATAGAATGGAGCTTAGTTTGTACTCACGTTAGCATATCATTTGGATGACCTGCATTTGTTTAGATTATTGAAGGAACAAGATAATGTGGGTTGATTTGATGGTCCAGAATAGAAGAAAAATGGATTTATTGAGAAATATGATCCTCATTGTAAAATATCTGGGGTGTTTAGTTTAGGAGTTGTTACGGAACCTATTCGAGAATGGAATTTCCTGATACTCCTTAAAAGGGAATGCTTGAGTCACAGAGGCTAAATAAAGACTCAAGCATATCCTGTAATTTTTATTATTTTCTGGCTACCAAAAGTTATAGCACAGTGTTACTATACACTGTGGGGTTTATTAATGTTCGATTTGCCCGTGGCATGGGTTGCATGAGTTTGTACACTTCTAAGTGTTGCTGGTTCGTTGCTGTATTGAAGGTGCCTAACTGGTCACATTATGCGGGGACAGGGATAACTAACGTGTTTGAACAAGGGCATGTTAAGTATGGCGCCGGAAGCTGGAGCAGCCCAGTCAGGTATTTTAACCAGTCCTTTCCACTTGCCCTTTGCTTCATCCACACTTACTGAGTACCAGTCACACACCTGGAAAAAAGCTTCTTGCTTGTCTCCCAGCAGGGTTCTTGGGGCCAGGAGCCAATCAAAATGATTGACAATTTAGTTCGGGAGCATCCACTAAACCACAACTATTAAAGCAAGACAGAATTCCCATAAGACGAATGCTTTTTGGATCTAATCCAATGATAATAATCTGTTAAACCAAGTTGTCTAATCTTATGAGTTAACTTGAAAAGAGAAGTGGGTGCAGGGTGAATTGCAAAATGTTTGCACGTGTAAGTTCAATTTATTTAATTTTAAATAATTAGGGCATGGCAATGATTAGTGCTAATTGGAGCTGTGTTGGGCTGAAAGAATTATCCAAATATGTTTTGAAGACTCATTGAGAGATTTTTGCAGTAAATCTTAACTCTAGGATTTTTTAAAATTGATATTGCTAAAAATCAAAGATCTACATCTTAATAAAAAAATACCAGATTTTAACCAGACTTGAAATCTAGTACTTTAGTGATAGCTACAAAGGCTGGACGTGCTTAAAAAGGAAGATTAATGGGGAGAGTTTTAATGGCCCTCAAAATAGGTATTTAATAAATGCAGAATTCTTTTTTTTTTTAAACTAATTTGAAGTAAGATCAAACTTTTGGGTTGTATTGAAATCTTATTCAAGTGGAAGACAAATACTGCTATAGTTACGTGGGTTTCACAGTTGTGAAATTCCTTTCTGTTTCAAAATCTTCTTGTGAAGCTACCTGTGAACTTTCTGAAACACCTTAGATCACATATATAATCTTTAAAAGTTAGTATATGATTAAAATTGAATTTCAAATCTCACAATAAAAGAGGGAAAAAAAAGAAATTAGGTAGGTAATATTTACACAAAAATTCCATCTGTTTAGATTGGTAGCCACCACCAATGGGCTCCCAAAATTGCATTGTGCTAAGTTGCTAAGCTTCTGGCAAGAAGACACACTTGGAGAGGCCATCAGAACAGAATCTGAACTGAAAACTTGCTAGTATTTTCGTGTGTTCTCAAACATCTGGCTCATGGCCACTTGGCAGCTATATGAATCATTTCTGTGTCTGCATAACATGAAACATGCAACTAGCTTATTATTCATGAAGTCTGTATAATCGAGGGTCACCCTTTTGATGATTAATTTCAGCTAATAAAATCACGCATTTAAAAATGCTTATTTGATGGTACAAATATTACTTGGTGCTCTTAGAAAAAATATCCCACTTCTTTATAATAAGTATTGCCATCTAGGTTTACTATTTACTTTCCAGAAGAACTTCACTTTCAGAGTAATAAGATGCATAGATATTGAGAGACGACTGTTCTTTTCATGAGAACTCAAATTATATTTTTCGTCTTTTCTCACATCACCCATCCCTAGACTCAAATCTTGTTTTTCAGGTATTTTCAAATAACTAGCCTTAGGTTACCGCTGATATCACTACTTTGCTGCTCCTCACATCTCTTCCTGTATTCGATGGAACAAACCAAATAGTCCACCCAAAAAAGATTTGAAAGTAGAGGGGGTTTTTTTGTTGTTTTTTTTGTTTTTTCTGTCGTAGATTCTAGTAACCATAACTTCCCTTCCTACTCTGATCACTTGAAAATCTGGCATGGGCACTTGTTTATTCTGTTTTCAGTTAGGCAAGGATAAAGGGGAGGAGAGGTGATGACTCCAGTTCTCCTTGCTTAGTAAACCCAGAATGTTCTACTCAGGTGTTCTTATTGAGAATCCCAGTTCTGTTTAATTCTGCTCTGAATGACTAATAATTATAATGCCTAAGTATGTGCCAGAGTGTTGTCTGGGAATTTCTGAATGGTTGTAATCACCAGATATTGAGAGATGAATTTTAAAAATTGATGGATGTTTTCCCAAGTGAACATTTTCTTTCAAAGACTCTAATTACTCTACCTCAGTTTCCCAATCAAAAAAAAAAGTGTTATTGCATACATCAGTGGGTATTTTGCGAATATAGACAAAATCCACATGAGAATTATATAGATAAAAGGCTACGTTTTTATTTATTTATTTATTTATTTTGCTGTACGCGGGCCTCTCACTGTTGTGGCCTCTCCCGTTGCGGAGCACAGGCTCCGGACGCGCAGGCTCAGCGGCCATGGCTCACGGGCCCAGCTGCTCCGCGGCATGTGGGATCTTCCCGGACCGGGGCTCGAACCCGTGTCCCCTGCATCGGCAGGCGGACTCTCAACCACTGCGCCACCAGGGAAGCCCCATTCATCCATTTTGACATTGAATTTACTCTTCATATTTAGCAGAAGACAAGTGTAATTATAGAATGGGAACACATTTATTTCTATGTAAAGACATTAAGCATTAAATTTATGCTTATTAACGAACACCTACCTACTAGGTATGTATGTTGTTTTATATATATATATGTATATATATATACATATATATATAAAATCTTCCTTTTCTTATTGGTGTCTTTTGTGTCTTCACAGGAAAACTCCCACACTCATTAAATAGCTGTCTTTTCTCTTTGAGAGAAGATGGATGTCTCTTGGCCTCCCCACTGAGTGAAGTCTCATTATAATTTGTCTCTTTATGTTTCCAAAATGCTGGACTCACATGCTTACCTCATTAATGAGACTGGAACGCATCTCATAATGGCTGGTTTGTCTCACTAAAGCCACACAGAGTTAAAAGAATGTTGCTGTTTAATCCATTGGTGCAGGAAATGCATTTGCAATGCAGTTGCCCATTTGAGGAGAAATGGATAGAAAAAGAGGTCCTTTTCCAAATTCAATTAATTTTGGGCTCTTTTATTTTGATTTCTCCCCCTATTAGGTGTCATCTTAAAGTATAGGCAAAGGAGCTTAATAAGAAACAAAAGTGTTTTGATAGAGAGGTGTCTTCTTTGGTTTAAAGCTTTTTTTGTTTCTTAGGTCACGAAGGCTATTTTCTTCGCATATTTTCTTCATAAAGGCTGGATTGTTTCATGGCTAACCTGATTTGACCATAGCGCACTGCCTGGTGGGAAGTGTTAAACCCCTTATTTTAAGCTAAACAAGATTACTCTGAAGGCTGGCATTCAGGGGCTAGCTTTTAGTATAATGGGATAGGGGTTGTGGCACACCCCTTGCAGTTTCAGTAATTGAACTCTTTGGGTACTTCAGTTTCTAATAGTTAGCTCTGGAAGCAGCTTGCCATGGGTACACAAGGAATTGCTAACTGCTTGATTTCCCCATGTTAGCTTAATGAGGAAGACTGGGTCACCATGCCAACCAAAACACCCTAGCTATGTGTTTAGAAGCGTCCTTTCCTTAATATTTGCTTCTTGTTTGGGGGTTTCTAGTAAACTACAGAAGCTGTAGAGTGTCAGACAAAACCCAAACAGGATTTGAAATTGGTATATCATCTCTCATACAATCCATATAAACAACTGTGGTCATTTAACCTGAATTAAATGGTCATTTACTTCATTTCCTTTTAATTCTGAAGACATGTAAAATGTTAATAGGCACTTATGTTGGTGTTAATTGTCAGTTATTAATATTTCTTGGATCGTAGGTTTCAGATATTGATCTATCAAAGGCCATCTATTTAATTTTGTTTGGTTTCTAGCAGCTTTTATTCTAGTAACAACCGTTCTTTAAAATAGACTTTATTTTTTAGAACAGTTTTAGGCTTACAGAAAACTTGAGTAGAACAGAGTTCCTGTATATTTCACACACAGTTTTGCCTATTATTGACAGCTCACACTAGTATAGTATCTGCGTTACAATTAATTAACCAATGCTGATACGTTGTTATTAAATAAAGTTCATAATTATTTCAGATTTCCTTCATTTTTACCTCATGCGCTTTTTCTCTTCCAGGATGCCATCTAGGATGGCACATTACATTTATTTGTCATGGCTCCTTAGGCTCCTCTTGGTTGTGATGGCTTCTCAAACTTTATTTTTGATAACCTTAACAGTTTCGAGGATTCCTAGTCAGATATTTTGTAAAAATGTTCTCTATTAGAATTGGCTTGATGTTTTTTGCATGATTAGACTGGGTTTATGGGTTTTGAGAGGAAGCACACAGATAAAGTGACATTTGCATCATGTAATATCAAGGATGAAGGGTCCATGTTATCCACATGACTTATCACTGTTCAGGTTGACCTTGATCATTTGGCTGAGATAGTGTATTTCAGGTTTCTCTACTGTAAAGTTATTCCCTCCTGCTCCCCCTTTTTCATATCGTTTTATTATATCATTTATTTATCAGTATGGACTCATGGCTATTTTATACTTTAGGTTATAACCCAATACTACTTATTTTACTGCTCAAATTGTTCTGGCTTCGGCCAGAGCTTCGGAGAGCTCTTTAAGTAAGCTCCTATGTCCCTTTGGCACTTTGCCATATCCCATGGGTGGCTGCCTGAGTGTGTGTGTGTGTGTGTGTGTGTGTGTGTGTGTGTGTGTGTGTTGAGCACTTTCTTACTTTCTAGCACTACAAGATGCTCCAGGATCATCTTGTATATTTCCTGCTCCAGTCCTAAAATCAGTACATTTCTCCAAGGAACCTTGGTTTCTTTTATTGGAAAATGGTATTCGAAATCAAGGAATAAATAAAACAAAAATTTTTTAAGGAATAAATAAAACAAAAGTTTTTTAAGGAATAAATAAAACAAAATTTTAAGTAAAATTAAGGAGGTGTTTTCAAGTACGCTTAAATAAAAGAAGTATAGATAGTTGTCTTAGGTTTCTTCTCTTTACATCACATTTAAAGACTATTCTAAATGTCCATTTTTACCAATGTTAGCTAGTATCATATATATGAAGAAATATGAGAAGATTTCAAATAGGCTAATAGTTGTGGTTATAATTGAAATAAGAAAAAAAATCCTGTTGTTTCTGGTGGCTTTTTACTACCAAATCGATCCAAATATATTTGATTTTAAACTTCAGATAAATATCCTGTGTCATTCCTTATATCAGATACATGAAATACGCTTCAACACTCTGGATTTTTATATAACTATACTCTCCCTTGATGAAAACCTTGTTGGGTAAGTTATAATCTGGTCTAAAAAAATCTGTATATTTTCATCAGTGAATTTCAGGCTATAACTGATTTTATTGAGATGCTAAATATTTTTCTGGACATGTGAAATACTTCCTGATAGATGGCCAAACTTAACAAAGTATTATGGTGTATTGTAGAGTCAGCTTGAATAAATGAAAAAATTCCTTATAATGTAACGTGTTAAGTATCTCACCAACATACTTTTTTTTTAAATGCCCTTAGTTTTTAAATTCTTTCCTCACAAAGACTGGATATGCCCACCCATTGAACCTCTTTATAGCTTTTGAAATACCAAACATTAAAATTCTTTTATCTTGTCTGTTAGTTGGTATGGAAAAAAGTTTCTGATGTTGTATAGAGGGTAAGTATTAATAAGGAAACCCATTTTTCCTTTGAAGGGAAACAGAACTACCTGACAACTTGGTTATGGCAAAACTTTGATTAATCACATGAATATATTCTAGAAAAAAGTTTCTAATTATACTTTTAGCCATGCATTCCTTCTTGTCACATATTCAGAAAAATCTGCTTTTGTATTCGTGTTTTGGAGTGAGTCTCCAGTGAGAACTATTTCAGAAAGGAGGACAGTGAGGAGAAATCCAATATTGTTGATAAAGTGAAAGCTTATGACTTCAGTGATGAATGGTGGATACAAAATAGGGAATGCTCGATTTTTGTTATGTCTGGATAGCCTTTTCTCTCAGTTATTCTTATAACTTTCAGATACTGATTTTTATCTACGTTATTATTACAACTCTACTATCATTGCCAGGGGCTTAATTTGGAATTAAATGGGCCTTATGTGTAAGTAATTTATTTTCATTAGTTTGCCAAAAAAGTGAGCCTCATGATGGTTTTAATACTCTAAGGCAGAATGTTTACGTTTTTCTTTCATTGAGTCTAAAATAATCCTTTTCAGTTTCCTTTATGTCTCACAAATTGTGAGAGCAGAAGACAGTATTGAAGTTGCCATCATGAGTGGCAGTTTTCCTTGAATAATAGAGAGAGGGGAGCTGTTGTAGTTGATTTTTGCTTTTCTCTTGTATTATTTCTTTAGTCAAAGACTCCCCATAGGAGAAAATCACCACAGGGCTTCTATAAAGACATCACCACTAATTAATATGGCAGGGTCTTCTCATCAGCTTTGCCTTCATATTTCAGGTGATGTGTGGGAAAGACTTTTATGTTCTATGATAAATTTCTCATTATTTGCTTAAGCTGTAGCTACATTCTTGTATTCGATTAGTGTGTCCAGAGAATACAGATAAAATTGTCAACCATGCACTTTATATTCTTAGCGGATTTCCATTCTATGATTGCCTATGTTTGACAGTTCCATAAAAATCCCTGTAAGATTTTGTGATTAGCAATGTATAATTCTTTAAAATGAGATGGAGATTAGGTCTGATTCCCCTTTTTATGTTAAAGAAGAATTTTTAAAAAGATGAATGTATTTGAACTTTTAGAGAAATTAGACTTTCATAAAGCAGATTTACATCATTTTGTAAGTAAATAGTGAATTAAACCATGAAGGAACCCTGTCCCTTCAATAATTGACATAAAATGTGTCTGATAAGAATTTTTTTAGTCGTGCAATTTCCCATTTCTGATTCTACTTTTGAAATGAAGTTGTAGTCAGAAAACTGTTCCTCCAGAACATATGTCATTGCTTTTGTGTGTACTTTTCATGGAGAAAGATTGAAACAGGCAAAAAGTGTTATGCTATAAAGGTGACAAGGCCAAGTTTCTGTATATGATGACAACAAACTATTTTTAAATAGCCTTGGAGTTGTGCAATATTGTTTAATTTATGAGGCTTCATAAGGGATTAGGAGTGAGGATTTATCATAACAAGATTCAGAATGTGTGCGATGATAGGTATAAACAGACTTTTGGTTTGAGGGTCAGAGTTAGTTTAAGAATAATTTATTTGAATACCTACAAATGTCAGAGTGTGTATTAGCTTCTGGGAATTCAAAGATGTGTCAGTGATTATACCCCAGATATAAAAGAGTGCCTTGGGGTAATATTATCATAATTTTGTATCCCAACTAGAGTGCATTGTGAAATTAAGAGATTTGCTAGCAAAATTAAGGTAAGGATCACAAAATAATTGTAGATAGATTGAATACGGACACGGAAAAGTATTTTTTTTTTTTTTTTTTTTTTCCGGTACGCGGGCCTCTCACTGTCGTGGCCTCTCCCGTTGCAGAGCACAGGCTCTGGATGCGCAGGCTCAGCGGCCATGGCTCACGGGCCCAGCCGCTCCGCGGCATGTGGGATCTTCCCGGACCGGGGCACGAACCCGTGTCCCCTGCATCGGCAGGTGGACTCTCAACCACTGCGCCACCTGGGAAGCCCGGAAAAGTATTTTTTAATGAAGAAACAATTATAAAATTATAGCTACCGTAAATACTAAATATAGAAAATTATAGGAACTAACACATCAGATACTTAAGTACCTATGACCAGAATTTAGATTTGTTAACATTATTTGCATATTTCAAAAAAAAATTTTTTTTTAACCCAAGAAATATAAGTTTAGGCACATCGAATTGTCAAACCTTGTTTTTTACAATAAATTTTGGGAGGCTGTGAATAAATAGCAATTACGCAGAAATTTGAAGCCCCCTTTGTCTCTTATCCATCAGTCCATCTCCCTGCCCTATCCTGTCCCAGAGATTTCATCATCTCATGTTTGGTGTAATTATTTCTAGACTGGGAAAAAAAAACAAAAACAAGCTAACAAAAAACCTTTACATATATATGTATGCATTTGTGAAAAATAGATGGTATTTTTTCCTGAATAGCCAATATGGTTTTATGATACGAATATTTTACACAATGATTATTCACTAGTCATGTTACTTTAAAATGATTTGGTTTGTCTTAATTGCTATATAGCATTTTTCATGTTGATATTTATGTATGCATATATATAAATATTTGTATCTCTTTATATATATTATATATAGTTTATATATATAGTCTTCCTTTTTTTTTTTTTGGCTCTATGCGGGCCTCTCACTGTTGTGGCCTCTCCCGTTGCGGAGCACAAGCTCCGGACGCGCAGGCTCAATGGCCATGGCTCACGGGCCCAGCCGCTCCGCGGCATGTGGGATCCTCCCGGACCGGGGCACGAACCCGTGTCCCCTGCATCGGCAGGCGGACTCTCAACCACTGCGCCACCAGGGAGACCCTGGTCTTCCTTTTAATTACCTTATAGATTAGATTATATGGTCATACCATAATTTATTTTCATATTGCTCTATTGAAATTTTTAGCTATTTCCTTATTTTTGCTTTTATAAATAGTGCTGCATTAGATGACATTGTATTTAGATCTGAGAGGTTTTGTTAGAGAGTAACTAAATCCAGATTACCAAATGATAGGGAATACAAATTATTAATTTAACTAAACACTTCCAAATTTTCCACCCAAATTGTACAATTTATGTTTTTCACAATGTGCGATAGTTGTCATTTCAACACAATTTCAGGGACTTTAATATCCAATTCTTTTTTTTTGTTTTTTCACTTAGGTTCATTTGAAATATATTCTTTTCACTTCAGCTTTCATTTTATTAATGAGATTGAGCATCTTTTCAAATGTTTATTGTTGTCTTTTCTCTGAATTTCCTGTCTGTAGTTTCACATCTGTATTTACTCTTGGATTATTGGCTTTTTGTGGTTCATACTTAGAAGTCTCATTTTTTTTTTTCTGAGAACAAACCCTCTGTCTTCTGAATGTTGCAACAAGACTTGAATGTTTCAACCCTGAATTCTACTTATTCCAAAGACCTCAATTCCTTTATAGCCTGACTTTCATTTATTATGCTGAGTTCAATTTGTCCCAGAGACTGAAAGCAAGCATTATTTATGTTTCATTATGGTTTCTTCATTTAGAATGAGGAAAATATGCCTTAGACTGTGAAATGAAAGCCAGAGTCCAACAGTATTTTTAGTGGTAGTAATAAGAATTAGACTTGTGCAAATATGTGATGATTCTCAGCCTTGCCTATATTACAATCTCCTATGGAGATTTTAGTCAGACTAGGGTATCAGTATTTTTAAAAGCTCACAATTGATATTGATGGTCCTTTAGGTTTGAAAACTATCATTGAAAACACTAAGATTTTTCTCCTTTCAAAGTATTTTTCTAGGCAGAGTAGAATACACAAAGCTCCAAGAGCACATGGGCTCTCATTTCTTCTTACAGGTGTATGTCCAGCACATAGAAGAAGAGTGTCTGCCACATAAAGCAGCCTTCATGATGTGTTGAATGAACTGATTATGCTTTTGCTATTAAATTTCAATCATTTTCTAATGCTCCCAATCAAAGGTTATACTTAGATCATGTTTAAATTTCCCAGCCTTTGGAATTCATCTTCTATACGTGGTTTTGGCTTTCAAGTCAAAACTTTACTAGTTTTGACTTTCAAGTCTATGGTGGCAGTTCATCAGAACTCTCATGGCTTATCTTTGAAATAACTGTGTTGAATCTATTTGACGCACCAAGCCAAGAACAAAACATTGCAGAAATGCTAGGCTAATTGTATGGTCACTTGGCTCCTAGTTGTAGCTCAATAAAAAATTGTTAATTTGATTTAATCCATAAATCAGAACGTAAGGATTAAAATTAATAAATAAAATCTTTTCATGCTTTTTTTTTTCACCTTTTAAGGCCATCTCCACAGGAATAGTGAATGTGAGGTTAGAAGAGAGATTTGGTTTTATCAGAATCCCATTTTTATAGGTGATAATTTTAAACAAAATTCTGTGAGAAGGCATTAAAGAGACTTGAAAGTTGCAATTTCAGATTTTGGCTACCACTTTTTTAAAGTATCAGCCTATCACAAGGCTTTAGAAACTCTTCTACTTTAAACATTTCAACATCAATTTTCTTTTACCTGTTAGCTCAGTTTTCCTTTAATAGTGTAATTTATTTAGCCCTTGTAGACTTCACCATTATGGCAGAATGAGTGTATGGAGCATCTCACTTCACAACCTTTATGTCTCTTGATCTTAGTTATTATGTCAGTTGTTTAAATCAGAGACTATATGTGAAAATGTTTTAAAATGTAAAGTACTTCATGCTAGTATTTTATTTTTATGCTTTTTCATTTTTCTCATTTTCTCAGCACTTAGCCTTCTTATATAGTATTTATCGTTGAATAGTTTTCATTACTCACATTTTTGTTTTGTAGTTTAGTATATTTAAATATTCTTCCAGCATTATTAAACTAGAATCATTTTATCATATCTTAAATCTTGTTTTATTTTGATAGAAATTTATTAAAATTCAATATAATGATGCTTTTATTAAAAATTAATGGATAGGGCTTCCCTGGTGGCGCAGTGGTTGAGAGTCCGCCTGCCGATGCAGAGGACACAGGTTCGTGCCCCGGTCTGGGAGGATCCCACATGCCGCGGAGCGGCTGGGCCCGTGAGCCATGGCCGCTGAGCCTGTGCGTCCGCAGCCTGTGCTCCGCAGTTGGAGAGGCCGCGGCAGTGAGAGGCCCGCGAACCGCAAAAAAAATAAAAAAATAAAAATTAATGGATAGGGTAGGTTTGCCTTATGACATTTCTATATTTAGGAATCAGATAGAATTATGTAATTATTAAGGCTAACTTCTTCTGGAGTTTCACGCCAGCAAAGAAACCTGATTAATTTCCCTCCCCAAGGTTCTCTTACTCCCTTGCTTTTCTTGCCTGATTACAGCTTGTTTTTTGTAATGCCTTCTTCCTTCTGCTCATCCTCTCTGCTTACCCCCACCAGAAGATTCTGTAATAGAATGGCCCTAATTACACTTAGAACACTTGGTTAATACTTAGTTACAAAATGGACTTTGGTACAAATTCAAAGTTGAATTGTTTTCCAAGATCTGTCTCCTTTATGATACCTTGATACCTGGCCTCATTTGTCTTTGACAAATGATGTGTTTCTCTCTTGCATAATCTAAGAATACTCAGTTTCGTGATTGATCCAACAAGTTATTACAACTTTTAACATATGGTTTTATGCGTTTTTTCCCCTAAAATCAAGAAATTTTAGGACTTTTGCTAGGTAGAATTTCAGGGGAGCAAAAGAATAGTTTGCAAAAGTTATTCTTAGATGAAAATGAGTCTTCAAACATTGCATTTTGATAGGGCAGACCTGAAACTGAAAGTTCGGTGATGAATGAACATATTACTCCCCCAACCATTAAAAATTCCATATAACATTACATGAATTAATTTTGAGCAGAAGTCTGCCACAGATGTTTTTAAAACACTGAGGCAGTTAATTCTGTGAATTTAGTGTTACTGTGATACGATATTAACGAACAATTTCTATTTTGGGCATCTTGAGTCTGAGGTACCTAAGGTGTCTATGACTGTGCCCAACAGGCAATTGGATAAATGACCATGGAGATGAAGGAAAGTTAAGGTGGTGTCATTAGTATTTACTAATAAATTTTAAAATCACGATCCTTGCTGAGATTATTCAGTTCAGAGTAGAGATGGAGCAGATGATCCATGAGGAGTTCTGTGGCTTCCAGCAATTAGAGTTGGGGTGAACAAGGGAGAGTCAGAGGAGGAGAGGCCAGTGACAGTTTAATGCAGACACTGTTTTAATAGAACTTGTACATGCTCAAAATATATTGTTTTGTGGACTAAGGTTTTTTTCTTTTCTGGGTGGGTATAATTGACATTTAACATTGTATTAGTTTTAGATATACCACATGATGATTTGATACATATATGTATTGCAAAATGAATACCACAGTAAGTTTAGTTAACATCCATCGCCACAGACACAAAAATTTCTGTTTTTTTTCTTGTGACAACAACATTTAAGGTCTATTCTCTTAGCAACTTTCAAATTTGCAATACAGTGTTGTTAACTATAGTCACCGTGCTATACATTACATCCCCACGACTTATTTATCTTATAACTGGACGTTTTTACCTTTTGACCACCTTTATCCCTTCAACCATTTTGCCCATCCCCCCAACCCCTGCCTCTGGCAACCACCAATCTGTTTTCTTTAATCTATGAGCTCAGTGTTTTGCTTTTTTTTTTTTTAATATTCCACCTATAAGTGAGATCATACAGTATTTGCCCTTCTCTGTCTGATTTATTTCACTTAGCGTAATGCCTTCAGGGTCTATCTGTGTTGTTGCAATTGGCAGGCTTTTCTTTTTTATGGTTGAATAATATTCCATTGTATATATGTCCCACATTTTCTTTATCCATTCATCCATTGATGGACATTTGGGTTGTCTATGTCTTGGCTGTTGTAAATACTGCTGCAGTGAACAGTGATCATGGGTGTGCAGGTATCTTTTCAAGATAGTGATTTACTTTTCTTTGGATAAATACCCAGAAATGGAATTACTGAATCATATGGTAGTTCTATTTTTTAATTCTTTGAAGAGCCTCAAAAATGTTTTCCATGGTGGCTGCACCACTTTACATTCCCACCAATAGTGCAAAAGTGTTCCTTTTTCGTCACTTCCTCGCCAACACTTGCTATTTCTTGTCTTGTTGACGATAGCCATTCTAACAGGTGTGAGGTGATATCTCATTGTGGTTTTGATTTCATTTCCCTGAGGATTAGTCATGTTGCGCACCTTTGCCTATACCTATTGGTCATCTGTATATCTTCCCTGGAAAAATGTCTGTTCAAATCCGCTGTCCATTTTTTAAACAGATTGTTGTTTTTTTCTATTAAGTTGTATGAGTTCTTTATATATTTTGTATATTAACCCCTTACCAGACACATGACCTGCAAGTATTAGCTTCCATTCAGTAGGTGGCCTTTTTATTTTGTTTGATGGTTTCCTTTGCTGTGCAGAAGCTTTTTGGTTTGATGTAGTCCCACTTGTTTATTTTTGCTTTTGTTGCCTTTTATAGATTGTTTTTTAAACTAAATATTTGGCATATTCTTTGCATGGTTCCAAGCACATTTCTGAATGTCTTTGAGGAAGATAGTTTTATATAGTGCCAGAATGTGTGCAGTAAGAGATCACATTAGCAGTGGATCATTAAAGTTGGGATATGGTGTCCATCCTTCCCCCTTCCCCACTGCTTCTTCAGGACTTAAATTATTTGAGGTCACTAAGTTCTTATTCATGTTGAAAGAGTTTGCCAGAAATTTCTCATTAACAGGGATGCCCTTTGGCCTTCCTCTCACAATTTGCTGTCTTTCTCTTGAAATAAGTCCATCATTAAAGTCATTTTATTTTTAAAAAGTTATCGACATGAAAATTTTAGGATTCACGAGGAGTCTTATTAGATGTTTATTGTCACTGATGTCACTGAGAGCACAGGGTAGCAGATGAAAACCCAGTTTATAAATTCTGCAAGGAGATTCAAGACAATTAAATGGGGACTGGCATAGACATACCATGGTTTTTACTATCCGAAAGTAGATTGTTCCTGTGAAACCTTTTGCAAGCCGAAATGGCTTAAAGCAAATAAGCTATTACCTGAGGGCACATCTTGCTAACTGGATGTACCAGATAAATCAAGATAAAGTGCAAATGCTCACAGAAACAGTTTAAAGCTATGGCAGCTTGATGCTGAGTATAGCTCCTGGGGAAGGAGCTTGGTGGTGCCGCTCAGTGGGGTACGCACTGCCTCTGTAGGTGGCTCCCTGCAAAAACAAATGCTGAACCTATTTTCACTTTTCACCTTTTTTGTAAAAGTGAAAATGCTCTTTGCATGTTTGTTGTTGTTAATGAAAATAGGTACTAATTTAGGTCTTTTGTAAAAGCAAGGTGGCATAAAGTGAGCTTTTGAAAAGCCTGTAGCTAAATGCGATTGAGGCATGCAGAATCCTGTCATACTCCATATTTTTTGGCATGTCTGCTCTTTGTTTTCCCCAGAATCTAAACTATAAAATGAAAGAAGACATTTATTAGATGTTTACTATATCCCATATACAGTGCTAAGTACTTCCACTTTGTAGTCTTATTTTGACCTGACACCAGTTTCGAGAGGGAAATGTATTCAACCCGTTTTATAGAGGTCAAGAAATTGAAGTTTTGGTTATTGGTATTTAGAGAGGAACAAGAAGAAAGGATACTCATCAAAAGTTATATGCAGAGTAGAATTCCATAGTCCATTTTTTTTAAGCATTACGATATCTGTAAGCATCAGATATTAAAGGAGATGGAAACGAAGTCATGTATTTGAAACCTAATGCTGTTTTTAGTTGTCCATTTAAAGTATTTTTCATCTCTAAGTGTTGTATTCCTATGTTGTCTTGATGATGATCTTAATTTTTTTCCCCCTCTTTTTTGGTTTCAGAGGAAGAACTTGTCTCTTTTTCTCAGCATTAGTTTGTTAACTTTCTGGGGAACTTCCCTTTTGGGTGCCCGTTTATACTGGATGGGAAACAAACCACCAAGCTTTTCCAACTCTGACAACCCAGCTGCTGATTCGGATAGCCTCCTGGCTCGCACACTCACCTTCTTCTACTTGCCAACCAAGAACCTTTGGCTGTTGCTCTGCCCAGATACCCTCAGTTTTGATTGGTCAATGGATGCCGTGCCTCTGCTCAAAACAATTTGTGATTGGAGAAACCTACACACTGTGGCCTTCTATACTGGACTCCTCCTCCTTGCCTACTATGGTTTGAAGAGCCCAAGCGTAGAAAGAGAATGCAACGGGAAATTTGTAACAAATGGCAAGCAGAATGCAAATGGACATAGCTGCCATTCAGAGGTGGAGTACCGGAACTCAGAGATTAAGCCCAGCTTTCCATCCAAAGTAGAAAATGGCATTAAAAATAATGTGTCACAGAGAACACGGCTTCCTTCTACAGAGAACATTGTTGTTTTGTCTTTGTCTTTGTTAATAATACCCTTCGTTCCTGCCACGAACCTGTTTTTCTATGTTGGCTTTGTAATTGCAGAGCGAGTACTGTATATTCCTAGTATGGGCTTCTGCCTCCTCATTACAGTGGGTGCGAGAGCCCTTTATGTCAAAGTCCAAAAGCGGTTTCTCAAGAGCTTGATTTTTTATGCTACAGCTACGTTAATTGTTTTCTATGGACTCAAGACGGCGATCAGGAACGGAGACTGGCAGAATGAGGAAATGCTGTATAGGTCAGGGATAAAAGTAAACCCAGCTAAAGGTAATATTTTATTTTATGCTTTTGCCTGGACGGTTTACTTTTTCTGCCTTTTTATATCTTTGGTTCTTGCCTTAAAACACACAGTATTAAGGAAGAAGAGGTTCTTTTACTCAATAATTTTTGTTTTTTTTTAAGCGAGGGAGCAGTACCATTATTTTAGAAACATCCAGCATTCCATATTTGGAATAGGGAAATGTTTTCCTATGTTTCTGACTATACTTGTCCAGAGGAATTAGAGCTCCTATTGTGTAAAAATACTGACTATCGTAAGAATTTAGAAAAAGGCTTGGTTTCCACATTCTAAAATACTGGCACGGACATCATCTCTTTTCATCATGCAATGAAAGTCAGGTTATCCCACATAAGTATAGTTTAGCTCTTCTGTTTTCCAAGCACTGCCTGAGGAAATACCACGAGGCTTACACTGATACCTTTAAAAGATTTGGAGGTAAGGCCACCTCTGAACCTTGACATGGTGTCTGTAGGTATCAGTGTGTGTGCGTGCAAGTGTGAGTCACCCTTAGCTTTGCAGAGACTAAATAATCTGGGTATTGCCAAGCAGTTCTCATATTCTTATCTGAAAGTCCTTAAGTCACTTAAGGAAATAAACTTTTCACTATACAAGGAGAAGATGGAGCATATTTTTCATTACTGCTTTTGATTTAAAAAATTATTTTAGTAAATCTCAGAATCTATTGCTTGAGTAGAAAGTCGCCTTTAAAGCATAAATGAATAGTCAAAAGCTGTTAATTCAGTGATCTCTCTGGTTTAGGCAATGAATGATGAGAGAAGCTAGAGAGCAGTTGAACGAAAATAAGTGTACATTTTAAGTGTAGAAATATATCATAGTGAATAGTGCCAAAGAGTCTTGTTCTTCATAAGGCACTTTTGAGTGTTTTATCCTTCAAATTATGGTTGCTTGCATAGCATTTGAACTGGGCTTTTTCCAACACATTTCTGTACCAGTTATTCAAATACTGAATGTGTGAACTCTTCCTAATGAATGGAATGGCCTGCTGATATGTATCAGGATATATATATCCAAAGATCTAGATGCCCCAGAAACAACTCTGACATCCCTATCGATGACCAATTAAGTCAAGAGTTCAGTGAACCACTGCTCATTTCTTTCAGCCAAGGGACTAATTGTTGGTACTTATAATGCTTAATAGATTGCAGAGATGTTAATGGGAGTAGAAACATTAAAATTGAGCTAATACAGAGCGTAGAATTTCTCAATTCTCTTGGAAAAATCTTTACCATGTGGCTTTTTAGGTAGTGAGTGCTGCACAGTTTATTGAATGCCTGAACCCCAATCTTGCTGTAAAAATTGTTGCAATCAGTTCTCAACAGAATGCTTTTGAGCTGGTTTTTCTTCACTGGTACATGTAAATATATAAAACAAAGCTATGTTGCTAGTTTATTTTCCTGCTGTTTGAAAGAGATACACAGTAAGGAATTAAAAGAAAACCCCAGCATATTAATTTCATCACAGGGTTGTTCTAGGATTTGTTAAATGTATTGGTTAAGTTTCAGGTTAAGCCACTGTAACAAAGAGCCGAGATAACAGTGGCTTAAATAAGATAGAAACTTTATTCTTTCATGTAACAATCTAAGCCTGTGCAGTCCAGCGCTGATAAGATGGCGCCGTGGGTTTTCTGGATCCGTGCTCCTTTGCTTTTGTTCCCTTGCCATCTCAGTAGTGTCACCCTGTCCAAGTGGTCCAAGATGCCTCAGCATCACATCAGCACTTCAGTTAACAGGAAGAGGGAGAGAAAGGGCAAATGGTGGGTGTTCCCATTCTCTTTAAGAGCGTATCGCAGAAATTGCCACACCATGCTTGCTCCCAGACTGTTGGCCACACCTAGCTACAAGGAAGGCTGAGAAATGTTATCTTTATTTTGGGAAACTAAGCACCCAGCCAAATTTTATTAACTCTTGAAGAAGGGGAGGGCAGATACTGAGATGCCAGTGTGATTAGCAGTCTCTGTCCCAGAATAAGCAAAAGCATTTTGTAAACTCCTAGATATTTTCCAGCATTAGCTACTGTACTGCTGACACTATGATTCCGATTTTGCTGAAGTTATTTTGGTGACATGGTTAAGATGACTGATCATTTCTTCATTCATCCATTCACTCAGTAAAACAATTATTTTTTTTAATTTATTTATTTTATTGATTTATTTTTGGCTGCGTTGGGTCTTTGTGGGCTTTCTGTAGTTGCAGTGAGCAGGGGCCACTGGTTGCAGGTTTCTCGTTGCAGTGGCCTCTCTTGTTGCAGAGCACGGGCTCTAGGCACGCGGGCTTCAGTAGCTGTGGCACATGGGCTTAGCCGCTCCACAGCATGTGGGATCTTCCCGGACCAGGGCTCAAACCCATGTGCCCTGCATTGGCAGGTGGACTCTCAACCACTGCACCACCAGGGAAATCCCCAGTAAAACAATTATTAAGCATGTCTTTGGTTTCTGATATATTTCCATGTCTCCTTCTTAGTACTTAAGAAGTGCTATAGTATTTAGGTACTCCAAATTTTATTAGTTAAATGAGTACACAGCTGACCAATAGTATAAATCTTATGAGACATCAGAAATTGAATTCCTGAATAATGCCCCCTCCCCAACCTGCGCCCCAGCCAGCTGCTTTACTTACAGCATTTGCCATGTCAGTTGGTGGCAACTCCGTTTTCTCAAGAGCTCTGACCAATACTTAGGAGTCTTCCATACCTCGTCTTTTTCTTTTGCACCCTACCTGCATTTCATCAGCAAATCCTCTGCTCTCTCTTCAAAAGGACATCCAGAACTTGACCACATTTCACCACCTCCACTGCTAACATCATGGCCAAAGTCACCATCATCTTTCATCAGATTATTACTAAAAACCTCTAAAGTAACCTCTTTCTTCTATTTTCTTGCCTTTTAGCATGCTTTTGTGAAAGTCGGACATGCTGTATCAGGTAATAAGAACTTAGGTAAATAGGCTTAATGTGAGCTTTAATGTTAATCTGGCTCTGAGTTGGGCGTCGGTTTAATGTTTGCTGTAGCTACAGGTGCCAGAGGCATTGTATTTCCCTGGTGTCCTTGTTCTTGTCTCCTCTGTTGTCTTTGGGCTTCACCAACAACTCAGAGTCTGTATTTTGCATCTCTCTCCACTGTAAATTCACCGTTTTTATAACGGAGCCCTGTAAGTGTGTTGGTTAAATGTAGGAGAAGGGAAGTGTCCTCTTATTTGGTGATTAAATCCTGGTGCCTCTGGGCTGTAACCTTTATGAAACTTTCTTAGCTTTCCCTGTGTCTCCTAATTGGGACAGGAAGGCCGGAGGGGATGGGAGTGATAGGGATGACTGTCCCCCGCAGCTCTGGGTAAGGCCACTCCCCTGGAGAGTAGACCTTTGTTATGGAGGGGGATCAGGGCTTATTTCATAAAATTTATATTTCTCCTCCTCTTGTAGAGCCAGGAAGGCCTGTTTCTTGGCTCTTCAATGTGAGAATGGGGGTCCCTGGAGGTAAAACCCACAAAAGAGTAGAGGCCCCTAAGACCGTGGCCTCCAGGAGTTTCTCCCTCTTACTGAAGCTCTTCCACAACTCAGCTTCCAGCAACTCCTCTCAAAATCGCCAGTTACTTGTTCCTATCAGTTTCTGCTCCAGGTAATCTCATCTCTGCATGACTGGATTTTCCAGTCTCTCCAGATTTCCTGGTGATGGTTTGCCCAGTGACCTCAATTCACTGATGGTTCCAAGAAAAGCCGTTGGTTTTGCAGTTCCTTTAGCATTTTTTTTTATTTTTTATTTTATTTATTTATTTTTTGGCTGTGTTGGGTCTTCGTTGCTGCACGCGGGGTTTCTCTAGTTGCGGCGAGCGGGGGCTACTCTTCGTTGTGGTGCGTGGGTTTCTCATTGCGGTGGCTTCTCTTGTTGCGGAGCATGGGCTCTAGGCGCGCAGGCTTCAGTAGTTGTGGCATGCGGGCTCTAGAGCACAGGCTCAGTAGTTGTGGCGCACAGGCTTAGTTGCTCCACGGCATGTGTAATCTTCCCGGACCGGGGATCGAACCCATGTCCCCTGCATTGGCAGGTGGATTCTCAACCACTGCGCCACCAGGGAAGTCCCCAAGAAAAGCCATTGGTTTTGCAGTTCCTTTAGTGTATTCTTGTTGTAAGAATGGGAGTGATGAGTTCCAAGCTTTTTACACGTCTGAGCTGAACTCCTGCTTCCATTTTTCCATCCTTAGCATCTGCCTGCCATCAGCAGCCCTAATGATTCCTTTGAAACGTAAGCCAGAGTATGGTGTTCACTGCCCCCAGTCCTCTACTGGCACCCATTTCTCCCAAAGTCAAGCACACAATCAGAGACTTGACACTGTACATCTCCCAGCCTTGCCATCACTTGCTTCACTCCAGCCCTACTGGCCCCCTTTGATGTGCCTTCTCTATCCCAGATAAGCCCGTGCCTCAGGGCTTTGGCACTTGTCATTGCTTCTTCTTGGAATGTGTTTCCCAGGACAGTCTCACCTCTATCTCCCTCACCTCCTCTAGGTCTCCAGTCCAGTGTTGCATTATCAGTAAGGTGCTGTATGTAAAACTGTCAACCTTTTGAAAAATTGCAACTACCCCTCTGCTTCTGCCTTGTCTAGCATTCCCTATCCTCTTTCCATACTTTGTTTTTCCCATAACACTTAGGACCGTTTGACATACTATATTCTCCATGTTTCTGTGTTTATTGTTTGAATGCATTGTCAGTGTCCATTAAAATGCACGACACAAGAAGGCAGGGAGTTTCGCCTTTTTTTAATGCTATATATGTAGCGACTAGGACAGTGCCTGGTAGAGAGAGGGCATTCAATAACGAATACACTGATGAATAAACTTTAGTCATAATCCTTCTCCTGAAAGAGTTTAGAGAACCTGTTTCGAGATAAAATGTACATTCATTAAAGGAAGAGAAAGTGTAAAATACGCTGTTGATACACCAGGTACTGAGGCATGCTCCATAATAAGAGGGTTAGAATTGGGAGTGGAGTTAGTTTTGGATTCCACGAGTGCCTTGTGTGACATACGCTTCCATTTTGATACAAGGCAAAACTTTTAAAATCCAGGTTCCTGATTTTTTCTGTTTATAACATGCTAATAAATATAGTTCCGGCTACAGTGACTCCTTTAGCTGTTATGAGACTGGTCGTAATCTTCCTTAAGGTAGATTTTTCTGTCTGTGATGTTATTTGAGCCTAGCCAAAGATTAGAAACCCTTTAAAGCCAGTCTTATGTAAGGTTGTCTGAGATTACAGTTATTTCATTGAGTTAGTTTTTCTTTCCCTCCTTTGAAAGCCTTTGCAAATTTTGGAGTTCTTCAGTCTTCCGTGTACTTTAACAGAATATGATTTTAAGCCTCATGAAGCATTATACATGAAAGCTGCTGCCTTCAGTAATTGGTCCTGCAGACAGCTGCCAGTCATTAACTGATTGGATGCAAATGACGATGGGTAGAGCCTGTCACAGTGACTGTGTTGCTAATTTATGGTTTAAATCTGGATAGTGGAGAAATGATAGCTGATTTGGACTATGTAAACTACAAGTCCTACCTCATTATGTGGTTGATAATGTCAGGAAAATACTAGACATAGTTGATTACCATAGTTTGCTGATTTCACAATAACTCTTTGCATTTTTGTGCTTAGGAAAAAGGAAATTTCCTTTGATGACTGCTTTAATGAGCAAGCCACATAATATATAAAAGGTTTTTTTTTTTGAAGCGTGTGTTTAAAGCACCGTTTTTTATAAACTATTGATTAACATTTGCTTGAAACAAGCATTTCTTAGTTCATTACAAGGTGGTTCAATGTACGATCACTTTCCTTCTTGGCCTCTGGCCTCATCTAAATCCCCGTGTGTCTTTGGCTCTTACAGAATTTGGCACCACTGATTCCTGCTCTCTGGCTTTCAAGGCCACTCCACAATTTTGACTGTCACTCATTTTCCACAGCTGTCTCTTGTATGGTTTTGTCTCCTCCCCAAACTGATTCATTCTGCAAGGTTCTGTCCAAAGACTGCCTCATTTTCCTTTCTCTATAGAATCTAGACCACTACCTGGGATATAGTGCCGGGTCAATAAATGTGTCATTGAATTTCTAAGTTACCTTCCCCATGACTTCCTATCTGTGTGGGACTTCTCCACCTGGGTGATTTGTCCACATCTCAAACTCTTCACCAGTCTTCCCTAAAACCACCTACTCACTGATGTCCTTAGTGATTCAGATCATAAGCAGAGACTAACAAAGTTATTATAGATAAACAGATCAGTGGGCACATATACATAAAAAAGAATGATAACATATAGGCAGCATAGCTGGTGTGCTAAAAGGCATTTACATTTTTTCAAGTTATAGATTAAAAATCAAATCAGCTCTTTAGAATGGTTGGTTTATTAACTCTGTATCAATTTGCATTAGAGAACACGACTATGCTTTTTAATTGTTTGGAAACAATTTCTTAAAATGATTAGGAACAATGAAGCAGCGTTCATCCATGGAAAATTTAACAAGAAAACATTTATTTTAATGCCTTTTTCTAATGTAAGTATGTGAAATGATAGATATAAAAGATGTGTATATACTGATGCACGTATTTGAAACTCTTAAGGGTGATTACTCACACATCCTATATTCGACGCCTCCTTATGCAAATGACAAATATTGCCCATTTAGATATAGAAAACCAGAAACTGAATAGTTGTTTCAGCCATGCAACATTTGACAATTTTTCTTTTTTCCTGGATTTCTGTAAAATTGACACTTCAATTTCAACTTCACATGGTTGCAGATTTCAAGAACCAAGTATGTGGAAGGAATATCATTTTATGAAGAAAACAATTCATAATTTAAGTGAAATCTAAACCTCTTAAGTCATGTGAAACTTGACTAATTCCTTGTGGATTTTATGGTCTAAGTTTTTGGTTACCTCTAATTGACTGTCTTCTTTAACTATGGTAAATTGCAATTAACCAGCTAGCTTTGAGATTGTGTAATAAATCTTATATTTCTTAGCTAATTTGTCATATTACTTCTGAAGATGAAAAATTTTCAAAAGAGGTACAGATTTTTATGAAAAGTAACATGAAGCAGTTAAGTCAGGAAGGAAAACCAGTATAATATCTTATCAGATTGGCTAGCCTGAGTTAAAAAGCTGTAAAATACAGATTTTCATTTTTAACAGATATGGTAGGAGATAGCTGGGAAAAAGCACCCTAAAAGGCTGATTGAGAGAAAAACAAGGTGAAGTGGAATCAGGTTTCCAGAGGGTAAAGAAATTCAGTGTTTCTTCTCAATTCGTCTCTTCTGAGTAGAAAAAAGAAATATAAAATAATGGGACTGACAAGAGTAAAATGAAAATGTCTCATTGGCTCAACCAAAGGATTTAAACAAGTAAATCTGCTAAATTGTTAAGGCCCCTTTTAAACATTTGATTCTTGAGGAAATGAATTACGGTTGTTTCTCAGTTGAGATAGAGTAAGTCACAGTAGTTCAAAAGCATGTGGTTTCCTTGCCTCTAAGAATGGAGTAACACATAAATCTTTTCTTTGGTTCCAGCTCTAATGGCTGCAAGTACAGTTGTGTAGGGAAGAAGAAAACAAAAAAATAAAACAGACCACAACAGACTCAGTGAAAATGGTCCTACGGTGTTTTACCAGTGAAGTAGGTGACGTACTGCTGTTTCTTTGGGATTATCCGTAACAGAACTTTTAGAATCTTTACGGGTTTTTGAAAACCCTCAAACCTAAAATTAGTGTTGCCTTAGATTGAATATATTTACCAGTGGTTATATTTCAAAGGAACTGAAACTCACATATAATTAAAATAAGTGTAAAGTTACTTTATTCTGATTTCTGTATTAGTTTTGTATTTGATTCTTAAAATGCTCTAACATTTCTTTGCCTTTTTTTTTTTTTTTTTTGCGGTACGCGGGCCTCTCACTGTTGTGGCCTCTCCCGTTGTGGAGCACAGGCTCCGGACGCGCAGGCTCAGCGGCCATGTCTCACGGGCCCAGCCGCTCTGCGGCATGTGGGATCTTCCCGGACCGGGGCACGAACCCGTGTCCCCTGCATCGGCAGGCAGGCAGACTCTCAACCACTGCGCCACCAGGGAAGCCCTCTTTGCCTTTTTTTTTTTTTTTTTATTAAACATATATGAAATATTTCATTCATTGAGAAATATATACACATACCTCATATTTGAACCACTTAAAGGATGCTACTAAAACATGCATTTTGCAGATTAAGAGAAAGCTATTACCAGAACCTCCCCTATACCTCTTCTTATTTCACAGTTTTGTTTCTTTCATTTGTGTTCTCTTATTTTATGCTAGAACCCCCATTACAATCTCAAACAAGAGTGATGACAGCAGGATTTTTGTCTTATTCTTGTTTAAGAAAGAATGTTTTAAATATTTCACCATTAATTATGTGTATTTTATAGGTTTTTCAGTAGGCAGCTTTTATCAGTAGAGTTTTCCTCTTATTTCTAGTCTAAAATTTCTTTTTAGGAATTAATGTTGATAATGATATTCTCCACTCAATCTATTTATGTTAATGATTTATGTTAATAGATTTTCTAATGTTGAACCTACTTTGCATTCCTGGAATAAGCCCAAAAATTACTTATAATGTTTTATCAAATTTATATTCTTCTAAATTTATTTTTCACCCGTGTCCCTGGGTGAGACTGGCACTTCCCTTCAGGGGGTTTGAGTTTGTTCGGCTTCTCCAATTTGACCTCCCTTTTGAAGCCGACTAAACCCTAAACCCTTTTCCTCTTAGTTTCACAGATGTACGCAAGGTGAGTACCATCTTCAGAACTGTTTAACCTTCTGGATTCCTGCTTTCAAGCAGTCTCTAAGCTTAGGGATTGCCCTTACTTTCCCATCAATTAATACATTCCTTAACAAATACTTTGTAATTTCTGTCTAGCATGTGTTCTGTACTAGGAGGCAATCTCTGAACATCCAGTTTCACTGTACTGTCGGAAAGAGAAACACCCAAGAAATATCCTTCAATCTAGCATCTATTAAGGAATGGGTTAGCTACGTTAGAAGTTAGAGTTTGAGAATAGAGTTGTTGTTTATGACATAGAAGATAGTTTTGAAATTTTAAATTCTCCTTCCACAAGAGAACCAAGTTGCCCAAGTAAGCTAAAAAGTGTATTAGAGCACTGTCTTAAGCAAAATCAAGTTACAGGTATTTGACCCTTATAAAACACAGAAGGGTAATGTATATTTGTTTTCTGCTGTCATATAAACTTGCAGATAATGTCACAGATATAGCAGATTTTCAAGAAGACAAACACACATGTTTTTTAGTTTTACCCTTATTACACGTGCACAGCTATTACTGGTGATGGTGGAAGTAAAAGAAAATTCCAGTTAAGTCTCAAGGGATTATGGAAAAATCTGAGATGTTCCAAGTCGTATAATTATTGAAAAAGACTTGGATGTAGAAGACTGTTTATATAACTCTATGGGAGAAACAAAGTGTGAGCCCTATTTTTAATGCATATGGGTGTTAAATTAGAAATCTCTCCTCTGTTTAGTTTTAGTTTTTAGTTTAGTGTTAAATTTATTTCTAATTTAAAAATAGGAATATTACCATCCAGGGGGATCTAGTGGAAACATATATGTGCTTACTAAAATATAAGGACCAAACGCTAAAAGATATGATTTAAAAATGATAATATTATTTACCAAGTAAGACACTACAATCCAACTTGATTAAATAGTAGAGAGAAACAAGCACAAACAAACAAACAAAAAACCTTGCTCGAGGGCTGGACTCTGTTAGGGGCTTTGTTGTGTCTTGTATTTAGGAGTCTAAATCCCAATGATGTTAGCTGCTCTGAACATTTATTCAGTCACCTTAAACAGCATAATTCAGTTTCTCTATGTAAAACACCATGGGGTATTATATTAAAACATTAACATCTTTTTTGGGAGTAGTGTAGGCATACATTTTAATTGGGAGAACTTTCTCTAGGAATTGGAAGTTTAGAAAGAAGGAACTGGATTAGATATGCAATACAATAGCTGAGAGTCAAATTTTGACAAGAACAGATAACTGAGGTGTCAACGAACTTTTTTTTCAACTCTTTCCCTGGATGGCAGAGGAAACTTATAGTCTTGTAATGTTTGGGGCTCTGCATATTACAACTGGGAGTTTGTATAATAAAGAAATGCGATAAACTTTCTTTCTTCTCTTCCTCTCTTTTCTTTCCTCGGGAAAAGAGAGTAAATTTCTCAAATTATGTATCACGAGACTACCAGGAAGGAGCAGGAGGCCTGAGATATGTTGAGATAATATCTGGTTTTACTTTATCAATTGGCTTATTCTTTTTTTTTTTTTTTGCGGTACTCGGGCCTCTCACTGTTGTGGCCTCTCCTGCTGCGGAGCGCAGGCTCAGTGGCCATGGCTCACCGGGCCCAGCCGCTTCTTGGCATGTGGGATCTTCCCGGACCAGGGCACGAACCCGTGTCCCCTGCATCGGCAGGTGGACCCTCAACCACTGCGCCACCAGGGAAGCCCGGCTTATTCTTTTTGAGTTTTACAAATAAGCTTTGGTGGTTTGCAAAACTGGTATAGAATACCTCATTTCTCTACTTAGTCTGTTTTCATATTATCTGAATATTTCCCAAGGACAGCTTCAAGTCGTGTTCACTCTAGTGGTTAAAACTGAATGCTGTTGTCCATATTCATGTGAGTGTTGAAAACAATTTTCAAGTAGAGATAAGTTTTTGGGTTTACATAAACAAAGCATGAGCATATTAATTAATGCTATTGTCCAAATCCATGTGTTGTGTGTTTTTCTTATCTCCAATCACTATTTGAAATTACTTTTGCTCTTGCAATTCTATTATTAGGAAGCAGTGGCACAAGATTTTAAAAATCTCTTTTGCTTTTACAGTATAGGACAATGATTTTGAGAAAGTTTTTTCGGGCAGGTGATACAGTCACTAAAGTTCTTTCTGTGCCATACCTTTCGGCTCTGTGGTGCGATTCTAGAACCAAGAGTCTTAAGTGGTACTTTGATCAGAGACCTGCCTTGCTTTGATCATGGCTGTTGGTTCCCAGCTCATGTCTAAATTGAGCCTGGAGTAGATATTTACTTTTGAGGTTTTTAAGTTAAAAGTTTAGACTTAAAGAAGTATATCCTAACCCCGATCCTGATGATTTCATAGGGAAATACAGCTTCTCTGTGGGTTTTAATCAACCTAAAATGTAAATCCTCTGAACGTCAACACCACTTAGGACTCATGGATGGAATATAGGGGTTTATGCCTCTAAAACCACATATCTAGTCATAATTTCTAGTTGGTAATATTTATTAAACACTAATATGTATCCAGTAGATGTGTTTGGTGTAAAAGAGCCTTTAATGGCCTCTGAAAATTCCCTGTTGGGATCCAGTCCAGTTAAGATTAGAGCTTCAGGAAAGTGGGCCAGCCCTTCTCTTTCTCATAGTGCTCAACTGATGTGAGAATGTCATTTTAGTGCATTCACCCTTCTGGTTCTTCCTGTTTATTTTACCCCTCTATGTACTAGCTTCCTTCTGCTGTTTGGAAGTAGACTTCCTGAGTTGTACGTTTAAGGCTGTTAAATGAGTAACATCATCCTTTGTTTCAATATTGTTTCTCAAGTGATGCAAAAATGCCTCATGCAAGTACTGGCTGCACAGCCTTTGAAGAACCCTTATCTATTTGTCCTGTAGCAGCAAAAAAGGCAAAGAAAATTAACCTCCCTCTTTTTTTCTGTTGTTCGTAGTTAGCTGAAAGTACAGAAGAAAATACATTAAAATAATAGTTGCCCAAGATTTGTGCATATAGAAAGGTAGTTGATATTTTTAGAAATTTATTTAATAGCTAATTTTTCTTCTCATTAGCATTCGTAAGTAAATATTTTTCTACTCACATAAATATTTTATTCTTGATACTTGTTCTTACTGATCATTTTTCACTTTTTGAAATGCTGTTTTCTCTAGTTATTAACTCTACTTTTTCCATGTTCAGCACTAGGTGCTGAGTTAAGAGTGACTGTTAAAAATTAATATATTGGACTTCCCTGGTGGTGCAGTGGTTAAGAATTTGCCTGCCACACGGACCAGTACCAGTCCGTGGCCCGGGGGTTGGGGACCCCTGCTATAGTGGACTTTTTGTTTATAACAGCCCCTCCCAACTTTCCCTTCTCCTCAACAAAAAGTTTCCTCTCCTTTCTTTGCTGGACTCACATGTGGTTTGCTATAGTTGTGTGTCTCGAATTGCAGTTGTTTTCTGCTCCCAAATAAACTTGCTTTTGCTTTGCTGATATTAAAAAAAAAAGAATCTGCCTGCCAATGCAGGGGATACGGGTTCGATCCCTGGTCTGGGAAGATCCCACATGCCGAGGAGCAACTAAGCCCGTGTGCCACAACTACTGAGCCTGCGCGCTGCAACTACTGAAGCCCGTGCGCCTAGAGCCCGTGCTCCACAACAATAGAAGCCACCACAATGAGAAGCCCGTGCACCGCAATGAAGAGTAGCCCCCGCTCACCATAACTAGAGAAAGCCCGCGAGCAGCAATGAAGACCCAGCACAGCCAAAAAATAAATTTAAAAAAATTAATATATTGAATATATTAATGTAATATAGCGTATAACATGGTGTCCTGATGGATGTTTGAGATATACTGCATGTTTATCTTAGGAACTGATTTATTTTTAATAAAATGTAATCTTTGAATTTTATTATTTTTCTCTTCTTAAAACTGGCTTTGAGAGTATTTAATGTTGCTTTGAGATTTGTTTTTCTTGGTCTGGATTTGCTTGGCAATGAAATCCTCAGTAGCATGACCATAGATTCTAAATACAGGAGATACACTGTTAAAGGGTGTATCTAACTTGTTATGCTTTTTATGGATGATGATCTATTAATGACATATTATTCCTTTTCCATAGTAATGTACTTTGCAGAGTTCTATTTTCTTATTATCTCAGTGATGCTGGAGTTTAACTTGGGCAAGCATTGTTACACCTGTTTTACAGATGAGAAACTAAAGGAGGGGTAGAATGCTTAGGGAGAAAAGGCATGGTAAGTAGGACAGATTTTGCAGTAAGGTAGATCGGGGTCCTAATCCTAACTCAGACCATGAATAGCTGTTATTATCATCCTTAGAGTGTCAAGTGGCTGATCTGTATAGTGAGTATAGCAATACCACTGTGTGGGACAGAGTGTGTGTAGCACCCTAGCCCAGGGTTTGGCCCATATTACATGTTTACTTACTACTGTTAATAAGAAATAGAAGAGTCCAGTAATTTACTTCAGTGTACCCAAATCTAATTGTTAACAGAATTAGAACTAAAACCTTAGGTTTGGGATATTTTGGTTTATGTCTCCACATCAAATTTCCTTTTAGTGACACATAACAGGAAACTAACCTGGGGCCGTTCGATGGCAGGGACCCATCCAAATGATGACAGGATTCACTGTGAGATAAAGTAGATTATGAGATTGGAGTGTAAAGGAACAAAAGAGAGAACTAAAGAAAAAAAAAAATCACTTCTCTGTTTTCCCCCTGGAGTTGTTTAGAATTCCTGAACTCTTGCCCTTTCTAAAGGTTGTTCGTCTTTTAGAGCTGAACCAGACTCAAATGATACCAAATATGTCGGAGACAAACTCTAAGAGATTCTTTGGTTCTATTATGTTCCTTATATGAAATCAGAAGTAACTCAACTACTCTGTAGAATTTACAGTCAACCTATGGTAGTGATTGAACAGCCTCATAGGCTAAGAGATCAGCCAGATGTGAGGAATTTCTGATGAGTCTTTACTGAATTGGTATGTCTTTTGTATAAATAGGGTCACTATTTACCAGTTATATATTCACCAAGTGTTTTAGATTGACAGTGTAATAGGCCAAAAAAAGGGTCTGTTGGTAAGATTTGAGGAGAGCCTCAAAGCTCAGATGATTCTAAATTCTTCCTTGTCCAGTCATTATGTTTGCAAATGCAATTGTATTTGCTGTCTTCATGTATAATGCTGTGGGTTAATCAGAAACTTCACAGAGAGCACATTGCTATCAGATAGGAACATAAAGAGATTTGTTTTCTTTTGATGGAGAGGCAATGGGAAAACTTTTGAGCACAGTTGGGAAATGAAAGAGTGAAGGCTTCCACAGGAGAGACCCAGCTTCACAGACCATGCGTGGTACTGATAGCAGACACTGAACTGTGGACCTGGGGGTGGCTCATAGTTAGTCAGAATACAGTAGAGATTGCAGATGGTAAAACGCTAAGGAATAACCCTAGATGTGTTAAAACCAGAAAACCTGCACTGAACTGTATATGTGGATATTACAATATGCACATAGATAGCGTAGTGACTAACAATGCTGTGAAGACAATGTTAACATATCAGTGGAATACTAAATTTTATCTTTTCATTTTTAATACTTTTTTCCCTTATTAGGAATAAACTTATTTTCAGCTCCGTGTGAAGTAACCAAAGGTAGGGAAATGAGAAATAATTGCATATTATAAAATTGCTCTAATTAGAGTGTAAAAGTGTATAGTATATGTATTCCGGTATCATATGAATCATAATCTTTAAATTATGTGTACTTTTTCCACTTAACATTTTAGCCAGGCAGTTTTTTTTTTTTACCTACTTTATGTTCGTTTCTATAATAATCCAAGGTATAATTACTAGGAAAAATAAATTCTTGTAGGCTTGTAAGGGCTCATATTTCCCTGGAGTCACTATCATACAATTAGTAAAAAGCCCAGGCTACAAATGTTGACTCCCTTACAATGTTTGTTAATGGATAGAATGAGAAATCATTCTGGTTAACAAGAAAAAAAAAAACCACATTCACATTAATTTTAAGTTTCATGCAGTTGAGTGGCTCTTTTTTCCCCTTCTACTTTCTTTCTCTTTCCTTTTCACTGAGATTAGAAATTTTAACGTAATTATCCTTTATATTTTAAAATGACATTTATTTAACTTATATCTTTAGTAACACCACTTTTGGAACACATCTGAAGTCCAAGTGTTCCATAGTGATTAAAACAAGGGTTTTGGAACCAACCAGACATAACTTTTAGCTCGGTTAGCTTTTAAGTGTCACTTTCTCTGAGGCACAGTTTCCTCATCCAGTACAGGTACACTAGGCAGTCCTGTATTTATTTCCTTTTGCTGCTGGCCTGGCTTAGATAACTGGCGAATTTCAATGTTTAAACCTTTTTTGGGGGGTAGCATTCTGGTTTCAAACAAGTAACTTAGAATTGGAGGAAGCAAAATTTAGGATTTATCACCTTATTTATTTATTTATTTATTTATTTTTTGCGATATGCGGGCCTCTCACCGCTGTGGCCTCTCCTGTTGCGGAGCACAGGCTCCAGACACGCAGGCTCAGCGGGCATGGCTCACGGGCCCAGTCGCTCCGCGGCATGTGGGATCCTCCCGGACCAGGGCATGAACCCGTGTCCCCTGCATCGGCAGGTGGACTCTCAACCACTGCGCCACCAGGGAAGCCCTATCACCTTATTTAAAACAGTATTAAATGTTTCAATTTTGCCAGATCTTTACATAGAACTTGGTGTTGATATAGGGACTAAAGACATATATTAAAGTTCTGAAGTAAAAATAAATTACAGCTGAAGGCAGAAGTCAAAAATGGAGTCCTTGCTGATTCTGGTGGCTGTGTTCACTGCACCAATGGAATGGAAATGCTGGTATGATAACCCTGAGGCATGACTGCATGCCTGAATGTTAAGTAGCTGAAATGTGAATATTAAGAGATTCATTCATCTTTTTCTTTTAACATCTTTATTGGAGTATAATTGCTTTACAGTGGTGTGTTAGTTTCTGCTTTATAATAAAGTGAATCAGCTATACATATATCCCAATATCTCCTCCCTCTTGCATCTCCCTCCCACCCTCATTCATCTTATTAGCTAATTTTTCAAAGAGTAATGCATGCCGTAATCATAAAATTATTTAAACTTTTTTTTATAATCAATGAATATAAATATCTCCAAACATTTAGTGTAAAGTAAAAATATCCTTGAATGGCTTCCTTGGTGACGCAGTGGTTGAATCCGCTTGTCAATGCAGGGGACACGGGTTTGATCCCTGGTCCGGGAAGATCCCACGTGCCACGGAGCAACTAAGCCCATGAGCCTACAACTACTGAGCCTGTGCTCTAGAGCCCGTGCTCCGCAATAAGAGAGGCCACCGCAGTGAGGAGCCTGCGCATGGCAACAAAGAGTAGCCTCCCCTCGCCACAACCAGAGACAAGCCCGCGTGCAGCAACAAAGACCCAGTGCAGCCAAAAATAAAATAAGTAAAATTAAATTAATTAAAAAAATATATATCCTTGAAAAAATTGCTCAAATCTCCCTGCATTGATTTTGTGAAATATATCAAGTGCTATGAAATTGCAGTAGTTAATTTACAGTAAGTTTGAATTACTTTATGAACTTAGAACTGCTGTATTTGAATGAGGGCTTTGAAAAAATTTTGGAGGGATTCATTGCTGTAGATCACTTAACATTTCCAGAAGGGGCTCACATTTGATTTTCTCTTTAGAAGAACTTTTGCAAGATGGGAATATTTAATTGTTTTTCTGCCTTTCAAAGAACATAAAATGAACTGTGGCAGATTGTGGACGAAGTACAAGAGAAGCTTTCCTTGTGAGTTAAGGTCAAGTTTCTTAGTAAGTGGATACCTTTTAGATGCAGTTAAATACCAGTGTGAAGGGCCCTTGAGATATGAGTTATTCTTGCTTCTTTGCTTCCTGACTTTGTTTAAAAGAAAAATTTCGTTTTCTTTTTGAAAATAAAATAACTTTACAGATGAGATTTCCTAAAGCTTATCCAGTGATACCTAGAAGCATCTGTTTGCTTTTCTTTAATATAATCATCGTATATGCTTAGTCCTAAGAACTAAGTCAGGTACTTGTTAAACAATGCTTTTTAAATCTCTTGTCACATGTAAGGCATCTTCAGGGCACTTAGGAGTCCTTGATAAATGTACCTAAATCCGCAGTATCTTTGAGCAACAACCATTTATTTACATAGGTAGACTCTGTTCTGTTTCCATTGCATTAACTAGAAAATGTGACATTTAAAATTCCATTCCCAAAGAAATGTAAAACACTTAATATATTGTTTGGCATTCATTTTTCTGTGGTATAGAAAATACATTATGAAATATGGGTACTAGATAGCTTTAGTTTGTTGTTTCTGGAGTATTTTGTCCCTACCAGTTCTGAGGGGATGGCTCATTTGGATAATTTATCTTGGTTCTGTATTATACTCTAGTCCCTCAATTAAATATGTGTAAATATTGAGTATTATAATATGTGATCTACTTTGTATTCTGACTCAGTATTGAGAGGGTGAGATTTCGATGCCTGGAAACAGATCTGGTTCTCTATTGTCATTAAGTTTGCAATTTAAAAAATTAACTTCAGTTCATACATCAATGAAATGGGTATAGTAATGGACCTCAACGGTTATTTTTGTGTTAAATAAATTCTGGACACTGTCAAGCATATAGTAAACTTTAAATAAATGAAAGTACTGTTATTTTTTTTATCCCAATATACATATATTTTTATTCCTTCTCCACCTCCCCTTCTCCCTTCACCTTTTCCTTCTCTTTTTCTCTACCTAGGCTTGTAGTGGTGCACATTAAGCCCATGAAATGGGACAGTAGTCCCCCAACAAGAGCAGCTTCTTATAGTATAAACTGTGTCAAAAATAGGAATAAAATGAGTACTCTGAATATTTTGAAATACTGTTTGTTGGGAAAAACTTTCAAAAATTACATTGAGATTTTAGGATAAACTGATTACATTTTTTTAAAACTTCAAATAAGTGCTTTATTATCTACAGTGCTTTAATGTGTGAATTGGATTCATCTGGGCACACTATTAAAATATAGACTTTGAAAAACTAGATACATTTTTTTAGGCTTCACTCACAATTTCTTGGAAGAATTTCAGGGATTTTATTCCAATCAAACTGTAGTTTTAAAGGTCACTGCAGTGAAATAAATGCATCAATAAAATATATGAGATTAAAAATTTTAAAAGTGTAAATGACATTAAATATTAATGAAAATACAAGATCTTTAAGTTATGTTGGTCCAAAGTATAATTACCAAGTGAAAATTTGAAGATAATCTCAAACATCTGTTTCGAATTGTCGTAGTACAAGAAAAAGTTTGGTGAATGTTAAAACCCTTTATTCCTGAAGTAGGATATAGAATAACCCCATCTCTATTTTAAAAGAATGTGAAGTGTGACCTTCATTTTCCTTTTGTCCATTCTTTCCTATCCTCCCCTCCCCTCCATTCTCCTTTTCATCCCCTGCTACCCAGCTGCAGAAGTTAATTATATTCCTCAGTTTGCAGCCAGTTTTCAGGGTGATCCCTACAACTTTCCTCTCTTTTATTTATGTATTTATTCCCTTTTATCTCTATTCCTAACTTGAATTTTCCTTTGCATCATAGGTAACGGCTCTAATGTACTTGATTTGCATCCTTAGATTTATAATGTACCCTTGTAAAATATGTAGTGAGATTTTGGGTGGGAATGAATTTTTAATATTTTTAAAAGAATGCATTAGATATTTTGAATCTTTGTAGGCTTTTCAAGGTCCATTCATGTTACAGTATTTACATGGAATGTGCTGGTCCTCACTGCTGTATAGTAATCCATGAAGTTTATGTCTCACATGATACTCCCATGATGGACAGGTCGATTATTTCCTACTATCAGCCAACACTAAGAGGCTTGCATTAAACATCCTCTTAATGTTCTCTTAGAATTTCTCTGGGAGTGGGATTGCTGGTCAGGGATTATTCATGACGTAGTCAGTAACATTTGCTGATCTGTCAGATGGCAGAACGCAGTGGTTTCCCCAGGCTACAAGGCCCCCGACAGTGCACAGGGCCCATTCCACATGCCTACCAGTATTTGGCCTTATCCAGTTTTCTCATTTTTGCCAATCTCAAGTCTCATTGTTATAATTTGCATTTCTCTGGGTTACTAAGGAATTTGAGTATTAGTTAAAATTATTTAATGTATTCTAGAATTTATTTTGGTTTCACCTTTTGTAGATTCCTGTTCATATCCTTTGCCCATTTTTTTCCCCCGCTGTTGGATTTCTTATTGCTTTGTTTGGAGTTCTTTTTATTTCTAAGTACAGTTCCTTTTTGTTTAGATGTTTGAAATATCTTCTCCTGGTGTATTAATGCATGTCCCTAGTGTCCTTCAATAAGTAGAAGTCCTTCATTTTGAGATACTCAAATTCATCAATTGTTTTACTTTTTGAGTTCTGTTTGGAGGTCTTTTTAAGAAGCCACTTTCCCTTCCACAGAGATAATCTATATATTCTTCTGTTAGCTTTACTTTTTCACATTTATCTTTTAAAACCATCTGGAGTTTACCTTTGTATATGGTGAATATGCTATAAAGACCCAGTTTCATTTTTCTCTTCTATTACGGTTATTAGAATACATTTTTTTGAGTTTGTTAATATGCTAAAATATTGATTGGAATTATGTAGAATTTATAGATTAATTTTGGGAGAATTGACGTCTTTATAATGTTAAATTGTCCCATCCGTGAGCCTTGGAATATTTCTCCATATTTTTTGAGTTTGGGTTTAGATACTTTCAAGTCATCAGACCAGCTAGGTGTAAAAATGGATCTGATATAAAACAGTTGACTTGGTTGATATGATCAAATTTGTCAAGTAATAGGAAAAAAAAAAAAACCCTAAAGCTACAGTGATTAATTCTGTAGGTTAATTATATAGATTTGAAATCATCACATTAGCCCTTTTAAGATGTACTTTTTAGTTTATTTTAATGTATTTTCCTTTAAACTATAATATATCTGTAAAAACTAGATTTTAACTGGTTTATATGTCAACAATGTTTTTTTTTTTCCTACTTTTTGTTTTATCGCTGAAACATGAACAACTTTTGTGAAAAGGTTACTATTTAGTTGACTACTAATAGGATTTTTAATTTTAGGTTATATTCTGTAGGGTAGCTTTATATTTTTAGAAGTAATCTTTAGGTTAGCATTGGGTTCTGGTAGCATGGAAGCAAAAATCAATAGTATTTAAATTTAAAAGTATGGAATAGTAACAATAAAAAAAAAGTAGGCAAAAATTTTAGGCTTAGTCTTGTCAGCTCTACTTAAAAACCTAAACTCTCTTTTGGTAAACACAGTACTAAAGAGCAATTAGGAAGAAGGGGTTTTGAAGAAGAATTGTTTTCATATTTGAATGTGATGAAATCCTCTATGTCAGTGCCTTGCAGGCAGAGACCAGAAGGAACACGCTGGTAGTAAGGAAGTTGGCTTAACTACTCCTTGCACTGAAGGAATCTCATTATATGCCCTGTCACTGGATTTGGATTTTGGTTAGGTGATTTGGGAAAGGGTCTCAGGAAACAGGGGAGTCCTCTAGATCGGATGCTGGGACAGTTCTATCTATGCCTGGTTAAAGAAGTATTCGTTTAGCAAGAGAGGGGGTTGTTTGGTATTTTGTGGGTTGTACAGTGGCCTTTTTCTTTTTTGTGTTTAGTAAAATTATGAAGTGATCTTGCTTGGTATCATTTACCATGGTCTCAAAGTAACCTTGTCTCCAGCTGTTTTCCTGTTGTATATGTACAACGGAAGAACAGAATGGCCTGTTGGTGAGTGTCAGATGAGTTCAGGACATCAAAGTCTACCCTTTCTTTCCTCTCTCCCCTACTCCCTCTTTCATCCATAAGCAATTAAAATTGTTTAAAAAATACGTACTTAATTTGGGAATTTTCTTCTTTCTGTAGTTACCTAGGGCAATGACTTAATCATAAATACGTGAGTGATTTCTGTTTGGACAAAAGAAACTTAGTAACATGCTGTGGCTTTGCCACAGATAACTTCACTGATGATTTTTAATTTATAAGTTGTAGTCTTACTTTGAAATAACCATCTCCTCTGCTGCCTTTCCCTGCGGAAGGCATCTTAGATTCTTTGCTCTTACTTTTCCCCCTACCTGGAATCGCTGGTCTTTGCAAGACTGCTTCCTTGTCCTCAGTTTTTAGAGATAACACCCATTTCCCTATTTCTAAGATATCCCTGTTTAAATTAGCCTCATTCCCTCCATCTTACTTTGTTTTATATTGTTTGTAGCACTTATCACCTGAAGTTAATTCATTTCTTCTATTGTGTGGTCCTCCCATCCCCACTCCACTCCCCACTTCAAACATAAGCTGCGAGTGGGTGAGAACTTGTATGTATGTACAGTTGTGCCAGCCCCCGATAATGTTTCTGGCACAAAATAGGTGCTTAATAAACAAATACATTTATGAATTAATAAATGAACCACTAACCAAATGAGTAAATGTATATTCTAGACATAATTATGTATTTGTTGACTATTAACTATTAATTGGGCTATAAGTACTTGAAAAAATGTCAATCAGTTTCTCTGGAAATATGCCTTAATATTCAAACTAATTTCTTGCTATAATTTTTTTTCATCATCTGTGTTCAAAGACTATGGGTAAGATGGGATAGCATTATAATGATGTTTTCCTGGTGCTTAAATTACTAGTTGGATGCATTGGCTATTAGAAGTTTCCATTGAGCCATACTTTGTTATGTTGGTGGTGGGATGGGGGGGTTGGATATAAAATACATATGGTGTTTTGCCTGTTAAATTTAAAGATAATCATAATTTATTTTACTATATGTTTTTCATTATTTTTTTAACTTTTATCTTTCAAAAAGATAAGGATTCAATTTTCTATGGACTCATAGTGCTAAGGCCTATTCGTAGCGTGTGAATGTTGGTTTGCAGTGAAAGATGAAACTTAGTGTGAAAATATTTATTGAGTATTTGCCACGTGGCAGGCACCATCTTAAACACCCTACGTATACAAGCTCATTTAATCCTTGTCAACAAACCCAGGAGATATTATTCTCCCCCATATTACAGATGAGTAAACAAAGGCACAGAGTGTTAAATTACAGGCCACGTAAGCAAATTTGGGATCGAAAGAGGCTACACATTTTTATGCATTAAAAAGCGATATCTCAAAACCCCTTTCATTCTTCATATACAGCTATTAATTACCCAAATAAATAGATCTTGGCACACATGAGCCTTCTCATCCTCATCTTCTAGTTGGGAGGGACTCTGATTTCAGGACCCGACACTCCATCTCCTTATGGGAAAGAAAGAAGACAAGAGAAGCACCCAAGTTTGAGGGATAGGTCTGTTTGAGAGCCATGCTGTGTGAGCAGCTGTTAATGGAGTGTCTTCTAATATTGAGAAATCATGATTATTTGGAGTGAAACGTAAAGGGTGTACAGAAAATGTCAATTTTTAAGTGTGACTGTGTGTGAAAACACTGTTACTGATTTTACCATGTATGAATTTATTAACAGGAAGGGTATAAAAGAACATTATATGTGAATAAACCATATATACTTCACTGTTTTAAGAAGCATAGTGTTTACTGATACATTCTGATGACTATTAAGCCTTTTTATAGCTTTGATATACTTAGTTATCTTCTTTTTTATTCCCAGTTCTTCTATGTCATTTATCAGTATTTTTGTATTTGAATGAAGTCTTTATTTTAAGATGATTTCTTACAGTTTCTGGTTTAGTAAGTATACAATAATTTCAGTCCACGAAGACCCCTACCAAGATTTGAAAGAGCTTCAAGTCTTTGTAGGTGATCTTAAGATAACATAGTTCTTGGCCTTATGATGAACTGTATGTGTATATCAGCTTTGAGACATAGTTTTGTTTTAGGCTTTCATTGTATTTAATCCCCTAGTTTGATGAAATGTTGGAGTACCAAGGAAATAAATTTGCTTTCTTAAAAATGTTTTATGAGAGTTTTTTCTCTCATTGTGGTACTTCCTGATGGCCTGATATTATGTCATATATAATTGGAATGACACTCAGCCTGAATACTTCTTTCTCTTTTTGGCAGCATGGGGTAACCTTGGAAATGTTCTCAAGAGTCAGAGCAAAATTTCTGAAGCTGAAAGCGCCTATAGAAATGCTTTGTATTACCGAAGCAACATGGCTGACATGCTTTATAATTTGTGAGTATGCGTTGCTTTCTCTGGTTTGGTTCATCTTTGAAACATGTGGCGAGAGGGACTATTGATTTAACTGCTGGAAATGGAGATGATGGTAGCTGATATTCTGAAATAGTCTTTTCATGAATCATGCCTCTGAGATCAGTAAATGGATGGTATATGTGGTCTCTGTTTTGGGCCACATCATTGATATTCATGTGTATTGATATAATATGGCTAGGTTTTTTTTTTTTGAAGTACTATGCCATATAACATAAAAATTGGTTTAAATGCTTTTAGCTTTTTGTTTTAAAAAGTTCACATCATTAGTACTTGGTTGTGCTCATAAAATAAGGCTGCTATGTATGATACTCTATGTAATTGATATCTTGATTTTTAATAATAGATTTTATCCTCTGTTAAAGAATTGCTGGTGTCAAAGTATATATAGAACATGTACTAAACCTGGGGAGTTATCAAATAAGATAATGTTTTTCTTTTATTTTTCCACCCCCTCCTTCAACGGTAGTGACAATTAGGTTGGGATAATGGGATAATTTAGAATGCCTGTGTATGTTGGGTTAGAAAAATCCCTGGGGAAAAATCTGTTCTGTTATTTGAATGGAAAGCCTCAGGGGGTGCAGTTAGATGTGAGTGGATAAATGCAAATTAAACTGAAATCCTTTTTCTGTCTCTTGTATTTATGACACACTTTTATTTATTAGTAATAGAAACTTAGTCTAAACTTGCTTGAACACAAAAGAGAATTTATTAAGCCTCCATAACTGAAAATCCTTGGGGTTGACTAGGTGAAAGCACAATTAGATCCAGGTGTTTTATTATGTTTCGGGTATTTGTCTCCATTTTGTGTCTTTGGTTTCTTTTGGGTTCACTCCTTTCTCTGTGGGACTCTTAAGTTAATGAAATGACTCATGCACCTTTATGCATATAGACTCAGTCTCTGAAGGACTTGTCTTGGTGTCTATATTAATCCTGGAAAAAGATCTCTGACTGACCTTTCTGGGATCATGGATCGATTCTTAAATGAAACTTTGGGCCGTGTGTCCGGGGCTGTAAGAGCCCTCCATTGACAGTGCCTCTGGGGTTGGAATAGAAAGGAGGAGGACCAGTTCCCTGTAGGAAGGGACCAGGCATATAAGATGTCTACTGCTTGTGTCTGATGACTGCTGTGTAATATTGACAATATTAAACTAATTTGTCAGCTTCATTTTTTTTTTTTTTTTTTTTTGCGGTACGCGGGCCTCTCACTGTTGTGGCCTCTCCCGTTGCGGAGCACAGGCTCCGGACGCGCAGGCTCAGCGGCCATGGCTCACGGGCCCAGCCGCTCCGTGGCATGTGGGATCCTCCCGGACCGGGGCACGAACCCGTGTCCCCTGCATCGGCAGGCGGACTCTCAGCCCTGCGCCACCAGGGAAGCCCCTGTCAGCTTCATTTTTAATGTGCCTTTGTGTTCTGGTTATCTCTAATCTTTTGTACTGGCTAAATCTAAAAGTGCAGATGTAAAAAAATTTTTTTAAAAAACCACCAAAATATCTAGATTTTTAAGGGAAAGCAGACAAGATGAGCTCAGTTTAACTTCCTGTTTGTACATTTACCTTTTCTTTAACTTCCTAGACTTTAACCCTGGGGTCTCAGTCTCCTGGCCTATAGTCTGAATTAGGTCAGCATGTGTTTTGTGTTGACCTGCACAGTGTTCAGTTTTCTCTTTTTCACCTGGGATGCCTTCAGGTGGAGCACTCCCCCTCCAGTTTACACACCCCTGATAATGGGATGTGTTTCATACTTCATCATTTTCCCCGGTCTGCTATGTTTCATACTTCATCATTTTCCCCAAAGTAATTTGAGATTGCATCTTTTTCTTTATTTGAATGGATATATCTAGATACAACTACAAAGGCTTTCCCCCCATGTCTTCTTCATCTAAATAATGTGATGTTCCTATATTATTGATTAGTATTGATTATTGAATAGTATTTTTATTTCATGAAAAAGAACCTTATCAGTTTGACAAATTTACACATTCTTTTTTTTTTTTTTTGCCTCTGAAAGTAATGTTGTCAAAGGGAACTCTTGCCTTGCAATATGGGATGCCAGTTTGCTTCTGGTGCCCATTCTTCATACATTGTCAGGGGAGAAAGTAGCTGAACAACCAGCATCTCTTCTTTGAACTTGTTTTTCTCTCTCTCATCTATAGCCACTGGTTGAAAAGTTACCTACCTTCTGGTGTTACTTGTTGGGCAAGGGTTGAAAGAAAAAGGAAATGTGTCCAACCAGGCTTATTCTTTGCTGAGAAGAGAAATTTATTCAATTAGATGAATATACTTTACATGTAATTTAAAAGCTGCATCTTATAACTTACTCTGTGGATGCATATGTAAACTGTGAAAGCATATAGATACATCTCCCTAAACCCTAATGAAAAATTCTTGCTGAAGAAGCGGTTATTAACAATATTTGGTTTCTTCCCCCCTATTAGTAGGAAAAGGGATATGGCATAATGCCATTTATAGTTTCAAAATCATTTTACTACTGTGACAGGTTTTTTTAACTAAACTGTTGGCTCAAGTAGAGAGGCCTAAATTCCACAAGAAATGTCGGCAATAATTTTGAAGGATTACATAACCCATGTGGTTGACAGAATTCTGATACATAAATAATTATGTTTCAAAATAGGTGAGTTATTCAATGATTTTTTTTTTTTTTTTTTTTTTTTGCGGTACGCGGGCCTCTCACTGCTGTGGCCTCTCCTGCTGCGGAGCACAGGCTCCAGATGCGCAGGCTCAGCGGCCATGGCTCACGGGCCCAGCCTCTCCGCGGCATGTGGGATCTTCCCGGACCGGGGCACAAATCCGCATCCCCTGCATCGGCAGGCGGACTCTCAACCACTGCGCCACCAGGGAAGCCACAATTCTACTCTTAATAGCAATAGATGTAGTACATTTATTGCATAACCTTATATTTAACCTTTTATTCATATTATCAAATTTATTAAAATTCAGTAGTTCCCACAAGTAATTTTAAGACCAGGTTTGACAGATCTGCCTTATGATGTTGGTTTCTCTTTTCAGGTGTAATAAATTCTCAGGGACAAAGCAGATGGACCACCACTCAGTGATTTACACTGTCAGATCTTATAAATACGTAGTCGACTTTCAACCTTTTAACTGCACCACCCACTGCCATTTGAAATACAATTGATTTCTCGTCTGAAAAATGCTCTGTTCTTTCACTGTTATAGATTTGTCCCAGTCAGTCTGTTCCAATTGCCACCTAAACAGGGAATTCAATAGAGCATTGAATATTTCATTAGGCATTAGATTTCAGAATGCAGATGATAAATGTAATGTGGTTTAATCAATTCTTGATTATCTTACATAACAGACGGGATTATTTCTGTGGATAATAGAGATTTTGCCATCATAAGTTGTCATTTTTGTTCTGTAAGCATCTAAGTAATCATCTAATCTGAGAAGCTAGGAAAGGAGCAATACAATAAACTAATAAATGTAAGGGAAGTAAAAAGAAAATGTTAATGAAGTAGAATATGGAGAAATAATGGGAAGTAATGAATAAATGTAAGAGCTTTTTCTTTAAAAGATCAACAATATATGGCAAAAGTAATGGACAAAGTAGAAAAATCTCAAATATACAATACAGTACTGAGAATGAGAAAGGACCTGCATCCAGACGTGTGGAAGCTTAAAATAACAAAATGTTAGTTATGTATATGAAAGTCTTAGTAGTATGAATACTTTTCTGGGAAAATATAAATGATTAACGTTAGCCCAAGAAGAAGTTGGCATTCTGAATCAAAAACTTTGGAAAAATTTGAAAACCATATTAAAGAATTTTCTCTCCAAGGAACCAAGTTAAGGCATTTCACAAGTAAGTTCTATCAAGTCATTAATCAAACGGTATTTCTTGCATTAGTTACACTTCTCACTTATTTTTGTGAAGCTAAATAAAACTGACAGCAAAAGGTCTGATGATATTTAAAACCAAAACACAAAAGAATGACAACAACAAAACTCAAAAAACGAAACAAAAAGCAAACAAGCAAGAACAAATAACAGAACCGAAACAGGCCAATAGACTTATGAATATAAATGTAGACATATCTTAAAATTAAGATAGTGGATGCAGCAGCATATTAAAGATTAAAACACTACTATCAGATGAGATTTATTCTAAGTTTTATAGTGGAGTATTCAATACCACAATTCAATTGCTATACTCTTTCAATTTAAAAAGTCAGAAGAGGAAAAAAATCATCTTTTCTAGAAGTGCCAGGAAGGCTTTCGATCAACATCTGCCTCAGAGAACAAGACATAAATAAACTAGGAATAAATAAATACTTCTACAACATAAAGATTATCTGTCTAAAGTTATAGAAATACCATATTTGATATTGAAGTACTATGGTCATTGCCATTCATATTCAGCTTCATGAAGTAGTGGCAGTTTCTTATTGGTCATTATATCTCTCCGTATCTACAGGAGTTCTGACTATATTTGTTGCTTTTATAAATGAATTATGAAATTCATATCAGAGCAGAGGAGATTCCATCTGTCACTATAAGTGGTAAGATTAGTAATGGGTATTAGCCACATTCTTTGAATTGTGTAAGTATATGTTGATCATTGTCATTAAACAATTCTGGGTTATGACAGCCTTCTTGAATTAGGTGTCTAGAGTTGTTATCTTGAAGTTTCAGAAACCAAGACATTTATGTTAGCGTTAGTTTGTGTATTAGTTTCCGTAACAAAGTACTGCAAATTAGGTGGTTTAAAATAATAGAAATTTATTATGGCACAGTTCCGGAGGCTAGCAGTTCACAATGAAGGTGTCCACAGGGCAAGCTCCCTCTGAAAGCTTTAGGGGAATCCTTCCTTGCCTCTTTCCTGTGGTTTGCTGCCATTCTTTGGAGTTCCTTGGCTTGCAGCTGCATGACCCCAGTCTCTGCCTTTGTCATCACATGACGATCTCCTTGTGTAACTTTGCCTTCACATCCTCTTATCTGGATACCAGTCATATTAGATTAGGGGCCCACCCTTGTTATCACATTACATCTGCAGTGATCCTTTTTCCAAGAAAGGACATATTCTAAGGTATGGGGGTTACAGCTTCAACATACCTTTTTTGGGAGAGACATAATTCGACCAATAGCTGCCTATTGGGAGCTTCATATTAAGAGGCAGAGTGACACATAGTGGTACCATTCTATCTATCCCCAGTACCAAGCACAATGTCAAACACATGAGTTTTTAACGGGGGGTGAGGATTGAGGAAGCTAAACATTTGCATAGAATTTCAACAAGTTTATATATCTCATGATGCCGAGAACTCTGTCTTCAAAGGAAGTAATATAGGAGGATAGAGCAGTGAGGGAATGTGGGGTGCAGAGTTGTCACCATAGATCTAGTTCTAATGAGAGATTTTTTTGTTTGTTCAGGACCAGCTTTTGAGGACCCTTGAGAGGTTAGAAGGATCAGAGATTACAGGGTGGAAGTGGTGGGACTATCTGATAATGGGGCAGAGCCATTCCTTGAATCCCCGTTGAAAACAAGGCATGAGACGCCTGTGGAAGTAAGGTCTGTAGAAATGAGGGAGAAAGTAACCCTTGGCCAAAAGGCTAGAGTTCAGGGCAGGGTTTCCTGCCAAGTTCCATGGATGTGTGTGTGTATGTGTATAAAGGATGGAGGGAGGTGTTCAAAGGATACCAGGTAAGCAGACTGGTCTCCCAAAATAGACAATTCAGGAGAGGCTATCAAACAGGAGGGCCAGGAGGTGCCTGCCATGTCTGATATCAAGTGAATGGGACTGAGAGATTTTGGTGAAATTCCATTGGCTTGGGGGCACCAGAGATCTGGATACACAACTCATCTGGCCCTTTAGTGATTCCTGGAAGGAGGTGAGACAGCTTGCCTACCTACCTACCTGTTCACATGGCAAGAGCAAAGTCTAACACTTACTGCATACTTTCATTTTGTTTTAATTGATCATTTTTACCACTTAATAGAATCTTGTTGAAAACACTGAAGCAGTACTGAAGAATAAGCAATAAAGCATAAAAATTATTATTGCATTCCTTACACATCTTTTTCCCTCCTCTAGTATATTTTCACTTTTTTCATAAGCATTTCTATATGTAGTTACAACATGTAGTTATACAAGCATCCTTTTAACTTTTTCCCCTGTGTATGGAATCACCAGTGATTTTTTTACTTCTGGATGTTTATACAAATGTGTCATAATTTTCATGACCGTCTCTGCTTTCATTAACATTACATTGTTTCAATTGGGGCTGTTACACAGACAGCATTAATAAACGTCCAATGGAATGGTTTCAAAACTATGTTGCTTCAAAACCGTGTTTCCGTAATTACCAGTGGAGTTTATTTTGTTTATTAGCTCTTTGTAATTTTCCTGGGAATTAATTGTTCAGGTTTCTTGCCTGGTTCTTTATTGAGAAGTTTTTCTTGTTGATTTGTGGGGTTTAAGGTGAAAATGGGTCCCTCCGCCGCACTTACATGTATAACACAAACATCTTTTCTGCAGGTATTTTCTCCTAGTTTTTGCTTGTATTTTTACTTGTCTTATGATAATCGTTATTGTATATAACTTGAATCTCTCTCTATATATATATAAAAAAAAATCCACAGACCCTTTCCTTTAAAACCTCTGTAATTTTGTGTCTCTATGAAAACCCTTCATAGGCTAATATTTTCTAAAGTTATTGTCCATTTTTTGAATAGTTTTAGAATTATTTTTGGTTTTTTTCTTTAGGTACTTAGTCCACCCTGGATATATTATTTTTTGTATTAAGGTATTTTTTTTCCAAAATGAAAACTAATGTCCCCATAATAATTTATTGAATGCTTCACACCTAGGCCAAGTTTGTATATAACCCTGGAGTCATTGTCATGGGCTTTATTTTGGTCTTTCGGTAACCCACACCGAGAACAATTTGTTTTATTTACTGTAACTTCTAGTATATTTTATATTTTAAGGCAAGTTTCCCATTCTCCTTATTTATTTTCAAGCAATTCTTGATTATTCCTCTGTGTTTTGTCTTTAATATGAACATGATCATAGCCTTGTTAAATTGCATTATAAGTCTGGAGTTTTAGTTGGTTTTCCAGTGACTATATGTTCAAGTGAGGTAAACTGACGTGGTTATACTCTCCAAGTTTCCCTTCTAGATATGTGTATTTTTACATTTATTTCAATTTTTAAATTTCCCATATTGAAAATACTGTATTTTGGTTCAAAAAGGCCTCACATATTTGAGGTTGATTTATTCTTTTCTTTTTTTAACATCTTTATTGGAGTATAATTGCTTTACAGTGTTCTGTTAGTTTCTGCTGTATAACAAAGTGAATCAGGTATATGCATATGTATATCCCCATATCCCCTCCCTCTTGCGTCTCCCTCCCACCCTCCTTATCCCACTCCTCTAGGTGGTCTCAAAGCACTGAGCTGATCTCCCTGTGCTATGCAGCTGCTTCCCACTAGCCATCTATTTTACATTTGGTAGTATATATAAGTCCATGCCACTCTCTCACTTCGTCCCAGCTTACCCTTCCCCCACCCCATGTCCTTAAGTCCATTCTTAACGTCTGTCTCTTTATTCCTGTCCTGCCCTTAGGTTCAGCAGAACCACTTACAATTTTTTTTTTCAGATTCCATATATATGTGTTAGCATACAGTATTTGTTTTTCTCTTTCTGACTTACTTCACTCTGTATGACGGACTCTAGGTCCATCCACCTCACTACAAATAACTCAATTTCGTTTCTTTTTATGGCTGAGTAATATTCCATTGTATATATGTGCCACATCTTCTTTATCCATTCATCTATCGATGGACACTTAGGTTGCTTCCAAGTCCTGGCTATTGTAAATAGTGCTGCAGTAAACATTGTGGTACATGACTCTTTTTAAACTATGGTTTTCTGAGGGTATATGCCCAGTAGTGGGATTGCTGGGTCGTATGTTACTTCTACGTTTAGTTTTTTAAGAAACCTCCATACTGTTCTCCGTAGTGGCTGTATCAATTTACATTCGCACCAACAGTGCAAGGGGGTTCCCTTTTCTCTACACCCTCTCCAGCATTTACTGTTTGTAGATTTTTTTGATGATGCCATTTCTGAATGGTGTGAAGTAATAACTCATTGTAGTTTTGATTCCATTTCTCTAATGATTAGTGATGTTAAGCATCTTTTCATGTATTTGTTGGCAATCTGTGTATCTTCTTTGGAGAAATGTCTATTTAGGTCTTCTGCCCAGTTTTGTATTAGGGTTGTTTGTTTTTATGATATTGAGCTGCATGAGCTGCTTGTATATTTTGGAGATTAATCCTTTGTCAGTTGCTTTATTTGCAAATATTTTCTCCCATTGTCTCTTCATCTTTTTTATGGTTTCCTTTGCTGTGCAAAAGCTTTTAAGTTTCATTAGGTCCCATTTGTTTATTTTTATTTCCATTTCTGTAGAGGTGGGTCAAAAAAGATTTTGCTGTGATTTATGTCATAGAGTGTTCTGCCTATGTTTTCCTCTGAGAGTTTTACAGTGTCTGGCCTTATATTTAGGTCTTTAATCCATTTTGAGTTTATTTTTATATATGGTGTTAGGGAGTGTTCTAATTTCATTCTTCTACATGTAGCTGTCCAGTTTTCTCAGCACCATTTATTGAAGAGGCTATCTTTTCTCCACTGTATTCTCTTGCCTCCTTTATCAAAGATAAGGTGACCATTTGTGTGTGGGTTTATCTCTGGGCTTTCTATCCTGTTCCATTGATCTATCTTTCTGTTTTTGTGCCAGTACCATACTGTCTTGATTACTGTAGCTTTGTAGTATAGTCTGAAGCCAGGAAGCCTGATTCCTCCAGCTCCGTTTTTCGTTCTCAAGATTGCTTTGGCTATTCAGGGTCTTTTGTGTTTCCATACAAATTGTGAAATTTTTTGTTCTAGTTCTGTGAAAAATGCCAGTGGTAGTTTGATAGGGATTGCGTTGAATCTGTAGATTCCTTTGGGTAGTAGAGTCATTTTCACAATGTTGATTCTTCCAATCCAAGAACATGGTATATCTCTCCATCTGTTGGTATCATCTTTAATTTCTTTCATCAGTGTCTTATAATTTTCTGCATACAGGTCTTTTGTCTCCTTAGGTAGCTTTATTCCTAGATATTTTATTCTTTTTGTTGCAATGGTAAATGGGAGTGTTTTCTTGATTTCACTTTCAGATTTTTCATCCTTAGTGTATAGGAATGCCAGAGATTTCTGTGCATTAATTTTGTATCCTGCTACTTTACCAAATTCATTGATTAGCTCTAGTAGTTTTCTGGTAGCATCGTTAGGATTCTCTATGTAGAGTATCATGTCATCTGCAAAGAGTGACAGCTTTACTTCTTCTTTTCCGATTTGGATTCCTTTTATTTCCTTTTCTTCTCTGATTGCTGTGGCTAAAACTTCCAAAACTATGTTGAATAAGAGTGGTGAGAGTGGGCAACCTTGTCTTGTTCCTGATCCTAGTGGAAATGCTTTCAGTTTTTCACCATTGAGGACGATGTTGGCTGTGGGTTTGTCATATATGGCCTTTATTATGTTGAGGAAAGTTCCCTCTATGCCTACTTTCTGCAGGGTTTTTATCATAAATGGGTGTTGAATTTTGTCAAAAGCTTTCTTTCTCTGCATCTATTGAGATGATCATATGGTTTTTCTCCTTCAGTTTGTTAATATGGTGTATCACGTTGATTGATTTGCGTATATTGAAGAATCCTTGCATTCCTGGAATAAACCCCATTTGATCATGGTGTATGATCCGTTTAATGTGCTGTTGGATTCTGTTTGTTGAGGATTTTTGCATCTATGTTCATCAGTGATATTGGCCTGTAGTTTTCTTTCTTTGTGACATCCTTGTCTGGTTTTGGTATCAGGGTGATGGTGGCCTCATAGCATGAGTTGGGGAGTGTTCCTCCCTCTGCTATATTTTGGAAGAGTTTGAGAAGGATAGGTGATAGCTCTTCTCTAAATGTTTGATAGAATTCGCCTGTGAAGCCATCTGGTCCTGGGCTTTTGTTTGTTGGAAGATTTTTAATCACAGTTTCAATTTCAGTGCTTGTGATTGGTCTGTTCATATTTTCTATTTCTTCCTGATTCAGTCTTGGCAGGTTGTGCCTTTCTAAGAATTTGTCCATTTCTTCCAGGTTGTCCATTTTATTGGCATAGAGTTGCTTGTAGTAATCTCTCATGATCTTTTTTATTTCTGCAGTGTCAGTTGTTTCTTCTCCTTTTACATTTCTAATTCTATTGATTTGAGTCTTCTCCCTTTTTTTCTTGATGAGTCTGGCTAATGGTTTATCAATTTTGTTTATCCTTTCAAAGAACCAGCTTTTAGTTTTATTGATCTTTGCTATCGTTTCCTTCATTTCTTTTTCATTTATTTCTGATCTGATTTTTATGATTTCTTTCCTTCTGCTAACTTTGGGGTTTTTTTGTTCTTCTTTCTCTAATTGCTTTAGGTGCAAGGTTAGGTGGTTTATTCGAGATGTTTCCTGTTTCTTAAGGTAGGATTGTATTGCTATAAACTTCCCTCTTAGAACTGCTTTTGCTGCATCCCATAGATTTTGAGTCGTCGTGTCTCCATTGTCATTTGTTTCTAGGTATTTTTTGATTTCCTCTTTGATTTCTTCAGTGATCACTTCGTTATTAAGTAGTGTATTGTTTAGCCTCCATGTGTTTGTATTTTTTACAGATCTTTCCTGTAATTGATATCTAGTCTCATAGCGTTGTGGTCGGAAAAGATACTTGATACAATTTCAATTTTCTTAAATTTACCAAGGCTTGATTTGTGACCCAAGATATGATCTATCCTGGAGAATGTTCCATGAGCACTTGAGAAAAATGTGTATTCTGTTGTTTTTGGATGGAATGTCCTATAAATATCAATTAAGTCCATCT
>NW_020837952.1:28965434-28966404 GCF_003676395.1 Aethalodelphis obliquidens
GATTCTTGCATTTTGTCTATTCTATTTCCAAGATTTTGGATCATCTTTACTATCATTATTCTGAATTCTTTTTCAGGTAGACTGCCTATTTCCTCTTCATTTGTTAGGTCTGGTGGGTTTTTATCTTGCTCCTTCATCTGCTGTGTGTTTTTCTGTCTTTTCATTTTGCTTATCTTACTGTGTTTGGGGTCTCCTTTTTGCAGGCTGAAGGTTCGTAGTTCCCGCTGTTTTTTGTGTCTGTCCCCAGTGGCTGAGGTTGGTTCAGTGGGTTGTGTAGGCTTCCTGGTGGAGGGTACTAGTGCCTGTGTTCTGGTGGATGAGGCTGGATCTTGTCTTTCTGGTGGGCGGGTCCACGTCTGGTGGTGTGTTTTGGGGTGTCTGTAGACTTACTATGATTTGGGGCAGCCTCTCTGCTAATGGGTGGGGTTGTGTTCCTGTCTTGCTAGTTGTTTGGCATAGGATGTCCAGCACCGTAGCTTGCTGGTCGTTGAGTGAAGCTGGGTGCTGGCGTTGAGATGGAGATCTCTGGGAGATTTTTGCAATTTGATATTATGTGGAGCTGGGAGGTCTCTTGTGGACCAGTGTCCTGAAGTTGGCTCTCCCACCTCAGAGGCACAGCACTAACTCCTGGCTGCAGCACCAAGAGCCTTTCATCCACACTGCTCCTTAATTTGGGATGATTTGTTGTCTATTCATGTATTCCACAGATGCAGGGTACATCAAGTTGATAGTGGAGCATTAATCCGCTGCTTCTGAGGCTGCTGGGAGAGATTTCCCTTTCTCTTCCTTGTTCTCACAGCTCCCAGGGTCTCAGCTTTGGATTTGGCCCCGCCTGTGCGTGTAGGTTGCCGGAGGGCGTCTGTTCTTTGCTCAGACAGGACGGGGTTAAAGGAGCCGCTGATTCGGAGGCTCTGGCTCACTCAGGCCGGGGGCGGGGGGGGGGGGGGGGGGGGGGGGGGGGGGGGGGGGG